>NC_084740.1:2225648-2500648 GCF_033978785.1 Entelurus aequoreus
CGTCGGCCGTTTGTCGAGCCCGGCCTCGGCACACTTCCACTCTCGGTGGTGTCGACGCAGCCTGGTCCCGTGCACACGCTCATATTGATCATGACCATTATGACTTATAACAGAAAGGTTATACAAACCCTGTTTCCATATGAGTTGGGAAATGGTGTTAGATGTAAATATAAATGGAATACAATGATTTGCAAATCCTTTTCAAGCCATATTCAGTTGAATATGCTACAAAGACAACATATTTCATGTTCAAACTGATAAACTTTTTTTTTTTGTGCAAATAATCATTAACTTTAGAATTTGATGGCAGCAACACGTGCCAAAGAAGTTGGGAAAGGTGGCAATAAATACTGATAAAGTTGAGGAATGCTCATCAAACACTTATTTGGAACATCCCACAGGTGAACAGGCTAATTGGGAACAGGTGGGTGCCATGATTGGGTATAAAAGTAGATTCCATGAAATGCTCAGTCATTCACAAACAAGGATGGGGCGAGGGTCACCACTTTGTCAACAAATGCCTGAGCAAATTGTTGAACAGTTTAAGAAAAACCTTTCTCAAGCAGCTATTGCAAGGAATTTAGGGATTTCACCATCTACGCTCCGTAATATCATCAAAGGGTTCAGAGAATGTGGAGAAATCACTGCACGTAAGCAGCTAAGCCCGTGAACTTCCATCCCTCAGGCTGTACTGCATTAACAAGCCACATCAGTGTGTAAAGGATATCACCACATGGGCTCAGGAACACTTCAGAAACCCACTGTCAGTAACTACAGTTGGTCGCTACATCTGTAAGTGCAAGTTAAAACTCTCCTATGCAAGGCGGAAACCGTTTATCAACAACACCCAGAAACGCCGTCGACTTCGCTGGGCCCGAGCTCATCTAAGATGGACTGATACAAAGTGGAAAAGTGTTCTGTGGTCTGACGAGTCCACATTTCAAATTGTTTTTGGAAACTGTGGACGTCGTGTCCTCCGGACCAAAGAGGAAAAGAACCATCCGGATTGTTCTAGGCGCAAAGTGTAAAAGGCAGCATGTGTGATGGTATGGGGGTGTATTAGTGGCCAAGACATGGGTAACTTACACGTCTGTGAAGGCGCCATTAATGCTGAAAGGTACATACAGCTTTTGGAGCAACATATGTTGCCATCCAAGCAACGTTACCATGGACGCCCCTGCTTATTTCAGCAAGACAATGCCAAGCCACGTGTTACATCAACGTGGCTTCATAGTAAAAGAGTGCGGGTACTAGACTGGCCTGCCTGTAGTCCAGACCTGTCTCCCATTGAAAATGTGTGGCACCTAAAATAGCAGAAGGGAGACCCCCGGACTGTTGAACAACTTAAGCTGTACATCAAGCAAGAATGGGAAAGAATTCCACTTCAAAAATGTGTCTCCTCACTTCCCAAACCTTTACTGAGTGTTGTTAAAAGGAAAGGCCATGTAACACAGTGGTGAACATGCCCTTTCCCAACTACTTTGTCACGTGTTGCAGCCATGAAATTCTAAGTTAATTATTATTTGCAAAAAAAAAAAAAAAAGTTTATGAGTTTGAACATGAAATATGTTGTCTTTGTAGCATATTCAACTGAATATGGCTTGAAAAGGATTTGCAAATCATTGTATTCCGTTTATATTTACATCTAACACCATTTCCCAACTCATGGAAACGGGGTTTGTAATTCAAATACTCAAAGTAATCAAAAAGTTAAGCTCATGTGCGTTTTGAAGGCATTCCATTCACTTCATATGATAAATGGTCTTGTACTAAATACAAAATAATTTCAGCTGCCTACACAATTATTAAGAAAGTTGGCATTTTTACCATAACGTATTTCTTTCGCATAATTTCCGACTCCGAGCTGTATAAACTTGAATGCTTATTAGATTTAGTCATATCTGGTGATTATTTGTGAAATGGAGGAGGGTGTGGTCTCAGAAGAGCTGGACTTATGTTATGGGCAGGAAAATATGCTACATGGATCTTTTTGGGCTGAAGAGGTTCTTGAAATTATCTCGCAGATTTTAGGAGACACTTTCTCCAAGCATGGTATGGAAAAAAGCCTGCATCTTGCAATTACCGTATTTTACGGACTATAAGGCGCACTTAAAATATTTTTTTTCTTCTCAAAACTCGACAGTGTGCCTTATAACCCGGTGTGCCTAATGCAAGGGATACGTTTGGTTGAGCTTACCCAGCTCAAAGCTATTTTATTTGGTACATGGTGTAATGATAAGTGTGACCAGTAGATGGCAGTCAAACATAAGAGATAAGTGTAGGCTGCACTATGATGGCAATATGACTCAAGTAGACAAAACCAACATTTTATATGTTCCATTGAAAATATAGAATATTACACACGGCGCTCAAAAATCTATCAAAATGTTTTAGTAGGACTTTGGTAAGCTATGAAGCCTCACCGCTTGATGGATTGTACTGTGCTTCAACATAGGAGTATTATTATGGTGTGTGTGTATAAGGTAAGACGTATTATCTTGCGTTTTGTTTCGCAATATTATGGAAAAGCAACTTTTCTTACCTGCTGATCTGTATTTGGGATCTGCATACATTCAGAAAAATTGCGCGCATCCGCCTTTGTAGTCGATAAGCTTCTTCTTTTTCTCTATCTTCTTGACATTCATCCTCCACTGTTGCCATTTCTAATATAAAGTAGTGTAAAGTTCTTCCTTGTATCTGTCAGTAAACTCACCATGAAAGCACTAAAACATACCGGTGTAGTGACTTTACATTATTCACCCAAGGAACTTTAGTTATTAGACAGTTCCCTGTCGGACGGTTATTTACGGGACACATTTCCGGTGTTGTTGTTTCCGGATGAGGAGATGCTGCTCCGTTATTGATTGAAGTAAAGTGTGAATGTCATTAAAACAGTTAGCGCCATCTTTTGACACTTCTTCCACTCCCGTCCTTGCACGCTACACCGCTACAACAAAGATGACGGGGAGAAGACGCTGTCAAAGTGGAGGCACGTAAATAAGACCGCCCACAAAACGGCGCATCCTGAAGAGACTGTCAGAAAGTGACTTGAAGATGATGTGTAAAACATCATATATGCAACATTTTGAGCAAAGAACCACCATTACATTTTATGTAGACCACAAGGAAGTCTTTTACATTTACAAAAAGTCCCAAAGGGTCCCCAACCAAAAGGCAAAACAAAAAAACAAGAGGGAAACCAAAGACTTTTAAGACAAAATGTGTATTTTACTTTCTTAAATATTCAGCTTTGAGCTATAGGTCTTTATTGTCATTGCACAAGTACAACGAAACATTCTTTTTAGCACAAACCCGTTCAAGATGAGACAAACAAACAGTGTACAGGGTTCCAGAACAGGAACGCTGATGGGTCGCCACAAGGCGCCCCGTAAAAGATGGGAAAAAGGTCAACGCTGGGGAAGAAGAGTAAAAAAATACAATCTAGACTGGGAAAAAAAACCTCCATAGCAAAGCACATATACATATTACAATGTACATCTCCAGATATCTAGCAACAGAGGGGAGGGAGTGCGGGGCCATGGTGGCAGGCTGCAGCTCTCAGGCGCTGCCCATCCGTCCATCACCCCTATGGGATTTGCGTCAAGGGCGTTGGATTAGGGGATAGGGTATGTGTGTGTGGCGTATATTTTTGTGTGGATGCATGTGTGTGTGTGTAAGCCTGCAGTGTGTTTCCGTACCGCGGCTTTGGTGTCGTGCAGCCGATAGTCAGTCCAAAGTCAACAAAAACAGGTGTAATTAACATTTTGGATTGAGTAATAATGTAGTAATTGTTAAAAAAAAAAAACCTAACAAACAATGGTCAAAAATACAACTCGCATAATATGTAATGTTCAGCAGAAAATAAGTGATCACGGCCCAAGTCCAGTCCTGTACAAAGGGACTTGTCTGAGTGTGCTCTTAAAGACAGGAAATCAAAACCAGTCCCTCCACAATAAATCCGCCTGATGGATGCGGCCCATGTTGCTTAGTGCATGTAGCTCCATCAGCTCGGTGTGCAGGGGTGCTCTTTAAAGGCGTTATGTCTACTGAAGTGATCTTGGTGGGAAAAGGGATTAGTACTTTGCCACATAAGCTATGGGCTCTTCCCTGCTGTAGGGACCACACATCTTCCCTTGGCCAGATAAGACGAGGAACACGTGCTCACAGGCCGCTAACACCATGTTGGCATTTTATGTAATATTCCGCCTTCTATCTACTCTCTCTCCAGCTGCACCGTCTCTCTAGCTCAACCCCACCGGTCCAGACGGGCGACGGTCTTACGGAGCAGAGGGGTTTTTTTAGAGGGCCATTTTTCCTGGTCTCCTTTCAGTTGGTTTTCTTTGATGTGTGAAGAGCGTGTGTAGACCTGCACCATGTCTAAAGTGAGCAGGACTATCTGACTACAATTGACTTTACTATACATGTTACAGCGTGGTTTAAAATGATAAGAACTACTGTAGTCATAAGTAAAGCTTAGGAAATATAGGACTGGTAAATCCATTTCGTCAAGTATCATCGGGCATTAGCGTTGCAGCTATCATTTATTTGAATGTTTGTTTGATCATTCGAATAATTGGATAAAACACATTTTATTACCTTTTATTGCCATCATTTTATTTTCTAATAAATGCATATCATCAACACTGAAATTGCACTTATTAATAAAAATGTAAAAAAAAATAAAAACTCACATCTGTTGGCCACCACACAGATCATGGCACTCACACACCCCAGCTCTCATGAACGCTCCTCTGCGGCAGCCATGGGGAAACAGTAATTAATGTTTCTATTATGTTAGATCCACTATGGACTGGACTCTCACACTATTATGTTAGATCCACTATGGACTGGACTCTCACACTATTATGTTAGATCCACTATGGACTGGACTCTCACAAAATGATGTTAGATCCACTATGGACTGGACTCTCACAATATTATGTTAGATCCACTATGGACTGGACCCTCACACTATTATGTTAGATCCACTATGGACTGGACTCTCACAATATTATGTTAGATCCACTATGGACTGGACTCTCACACTATTATGTTAGATCCACTATGGACTGGACTCTCACACTATTATGTTAGATCCACTATGGACTGGACTCTCACACTATTATGCTAGATCCACTATGGACTTGACTCTCACACTATTATGTTAGATCCACTATGGACTGGACTCTCACACTATTATGTTAGATCCACTATGGACTGGACTCTCACAAAATGATGTTAGATCCACTATTGACTGGACTCTCACTATTATGTTAGATCCACTATGGACTGGACTCTCACAAAATGATGTTAGATCCACTATGGACTGGACTCTCACAAAATGATGTTAGATCCACTATGGACTGGACTCTCACACTATTATGTTAGATCCACTATGGACTGGACTCTCACACTATTATGTTAGATCCACTATGGACTGGACTCTCTCACTATTATGTTAGATCCACTATGGACTGGACTCCCACAAAATGATGTTAGATCCACTATGGACTGGACTCTCACACTATTATGTTAGATCCACTATGGACTGGACTCTCACACTATTATGTTAGATCCACTATGGACTGGACTCTCTCACTATTATGTTAGATCCACTATGGACTGGACTCCCACAAAATGATGTTAGATCCACTATGGACTGGACTCTCACTATTATGTTAGATCCACTATGGACTGGACTCCCACAAAATGATGTTAGATCCACTATGGACTGGACTCTCACACTATTATGTTAGATCCACTATGGACTGGACTCTCACACTATTATGTTAGATCCACTATGGACTGGACTCTCACACTATTATGTTAGATCCACTATGGACTGGACTCTCTCACTATTATGTTAGATCCACTATGGACTGGACTCCCACAAAATGATGTTAGATCCACTATGGACTGGACTCTCACACTATTATGTTAGATCCACTATGGACTGGACTCTCACACTATTATGTTAGATCCACTATGGACTGGACTCTCTCACTATTATGTTAGATCCACTATGGACTGGACTCCCACAAAATGATGTTAGATCCACTATGGACTGGACTCTCACAAAATGATGTTAGATCCACTATGGACTGGACTCACACTATTATGTTAGATCCACTATGGACTGGACTCTCACACTATTATGTTAGATCCACTATGGACTGGACTCTCTCACTATTATGTTAGATCCACTATGGACTGGACTCCCACAAAATGATGTTAGATCCACTATGGACTGGACTCTCACACTATTATGTTAGATCCACTATGGACTGGACTCTCACACTATTATGTTAGATCCACTATGGACTGGACTCTCACACTATTATGTTAGATCCACTATGGACTGGACTCTCTCACTATTATGTTAGATCCACTATGGACTGGACTCCCACAAAATGATGTTAGATCCACTATGGACTGGACTCTCACACTATTATGTTAGATCCACTATGGACTGGACTCTCACACTATTATGTTAGATCCACTATGGACTGGACTCTCTCACTATTATGTTAGATCCACTATGGACTGGACTCCCACAAAATGATGTTAGATCCACTATGGACTGGACTCTCACAAAATGATGTTAGATCCACTATGGACTGGACTCTCACTATTATGTTAGATCCACTATGGACTGGACTCCCACAAAATGATGTTAGATCCACTATGGACTGGACTCTCACACTATTATGTTAGATCCACTATGGACTGGACTCTCACTATTATGTTAGATCCACTATGGACTGGACTCCCACAAAATGATGTTAGATCCACTATGGACTGGACTCTCACTATTATGTTAGATCCACTATGGACTGGACTCTCACAAAATGATGTTAGATCCACTATGGACTGGACACTCACAAAATGATGTTAGATCCACTATGGACTGGACTCTCACTATTATGTTAGATCCACTATGGACTGGACTCTCACAAAATGATGTTAGATCCACTATGGACTGGACTCTCACTATTATGTTAGATCCACTATGGACTGGACTCTCACTATTATGTTAGATCCACTATGGACTGGACTCTCACAAAATGATGTTAGATCCATTATGCCTCGGCATCTCTACAGGCTACTGGTGTGTGAGAGTGACAGGATGAAAACCTCTTACATGCTTGCAGACCAATACTTTGTGTATAAATCTTTAAACCGCCTCTCAGACTTTCTTCTCTGTGAATTATTTGTTATATTTAATACTTTAAGTCGGCAATGGAGGGACACAAAAGTGAGTTTTCAAAATGAGTATGATTGAATGATTAAAACTGCTAATTAACTTATTTTTCCTTTTGATTCCTAGTTGGTTTTTTTAAATCAATTTTGTTCGACATTTTTTAATGTTAGAGTATAAATCTGATTTAAAAATTGCTGCGTTGTGAAATTCATTATTGAACCAAATCTAGTGACTGGATAATTAACATGAACAATAGAATTGGGACGTTGCAGTGATTTGATTAGCAACACTGTTAGTAACAAATGCTGGACTCCTCTGCCTCACCAAAATATGCCAAACTGATTAAAATATAGGGCCCCAAAAGGCCTCCCATTCCTCGGGAACACCTACTGGACTCCTCTGCCTCACCCAAATACGCCAAACTGATTAAAATATAGGGCCCCAAAAGGCCTCCCATACCCCCAGGTCTTTTCTCCTCGCTCTTGGGATTTTTCTACATACTAGCATTCCTCGTTTGTTTATTTTTTTTAGCTCCACGCTTTTTAGCATCCTCAGTTTTGTATTTTTGATCCTGCCTTAAAATAATTAAAAGCTTAAATCCTACCTGCACGCTCCAGCTTGTCTTCTGCGTTGGAGGCAACACTACCAGTGCAGCCATGCGACCACAACGTAACAGGTAGACCCACCTGATATTATTTTAGTATTCTTATCCTATTAGTTATGCAAGATTTATATTTATCTTTATTTCTATTCACCTTCATTTGTCTTACTTGTATTTTATCCTTTATCTCTACTCACGGTTCTTACTATTTTACAAGTTGTATTATTGTTATTTTCCAACGTTCCCCAGACGAGCCATCTGCCTCAGGGGTTTTTGGCCGTACTTGTGGGGGGCGCCTTTGTGTCAGCGCCCTGGTGTGATGACCTCCTGGTGCAGGTGTGATAGTGTTTACTCACATGACTCCTCTGTACTCGGCCATGCTATCATTGCTCCATATAGTTGCATATGTGTGTATGTTGTATGTGTGTTTGGTATCTAATAGTCATAATAACAATAATAATACATTTTATTTGTAAAAGCACTTTACATTGAGCAAACAACCTCAAAGTGCTACAGTGCATTTAAAAAAAACAAAACAACAACGCTAGAACCACTAACAGCTGCCCCCAACCAGTAAAATAAATAGTAAAAAAAATAAAAACTAGAACAGCCTAATAGCTAGAACAGTGGTTACCAACCTTTTTGAAACCAAGAGCTACTTTTTGGGTACTGATTAATGTGAAGGGCTACCAGTTTGATACACACTTAAATAAATTGCCAGAAATAGCCAATTTGCTCAATTTACCTTTAACTCTATGTTATTATTAATAATTAATTATATTTACACTTAATTGAACGGTTTAAAAGAGAAGAAAACACGAAAAAAATGACAATTAAATTTTGAAACATAGTTTATCTTCAATTTTGACTCTTTAAAATTAAAAATTCAACCGAAAAAAAGAAGAGAAAAACTAGCTAATTTGAATCTTTTTATGGAACATCATTAGTAATTTTTCCTGATTAAGATTAATTTTAGGATTTTGATGACATGTTTTAAATAGGTTAAAATCCAATCTATACTTTGTTAGAATATATAACAAATTGGACCAAGCTATATTTCTAACAAAGACAAATCATTATTTCTTCTAGATTTTCCAGAGCAACATTTTTAAAAGAAATTCAAAAGACTTTGAAATAAGATTTAAATTTGATTCTACAGATTTCCTAGATTTGCCAGAATAATTGTTTTGAATTTTAATCATAATAAGTTTGAAGAAATATTTCACAAATATTCTTTGTCGAAAAAACGGAAGCTAAAATGAAGAATTACATAAAAATGTGTTTATTATTCTTTACAATAAAAAAAATAAATTTACTTGAACATTGATTTAAATTGTCAGGAAAGAAGAGGAAGGAATTTAAAAGGTAAAAATGTATATGTGTTTAAAAATCCTAAAATCCTTTTTAAGGTTGTATTTTTTCTCTAAAATTGTATTTCTGAAAGTTATAAGAAGCAAAGTAAAAAAATTAATGCATTTATTTAAACAAGTGAAGACCAAGTCTTTAAAATATTTTCTTGGATTTTCAAATTCTATTTGAGTTTTGTCTCTCTTAGAATTAAAAATGTCGAGCAAAGCGAGACCAGCTTGCTAGTAAACAAATAAAATTTAAAAATAGAGGCAGCTCACTGGTAAGTGCTGCTATTTGAGCTACTTTTAGAACAGGCCAGCGGGCTACTCATCTGGTCCTTACGGGCTACCTGGTGCCCGCGGGCACCGCGTTGGTGACCCCTGAACTAGAACTAGCAAATATATATCTAAAAAAAAAATTTTTTTTTTAAAAGAAGGGTGTTTAAGTCTTTTTTTAAAGTATCCACAGTCTGTGGTGCCCTCAGGTGGTCAGGGAGAGCGTTCCACAGACAGCGTTCCTGAGATGTCCGTGCGTACGTATGTGATAATGGTGGATATGGGTCACCGGGGTATTGTTTTTAACTTTGTAAAGCGCTTTGCCTTGCGTTTCTTTTATGTATGAAAAGCGCTTTATGAATAAAGTCCGATTGATTGATATGCAGGCTGGTGGAAAGTGAATGCAGTGAGCTTACCCAGGCATGCAAAGTTTGCATGTGCATAAACACGTTTTTTGTTTTTTTTTCTTACAGGAATCACTCCAGTGCTTTGTTGCATTGTGCATGTAAATATTTTACTCAGAGCCTGGGGTCCATTGCCTTTAGGCTCCCTAGGTTTCCTTCAAATGTAAACAAACACAGACATATGCAGGCATCCATTAAACACCTTACTGTAAACAATTGATGGGAGTGGGTAATGCTGGGATAATAAGAGAGGAGAGAAGGAAAAGAGAAAGCTCCGGATGAGGAGAAGGTGGGTTCCCACGGAGTGATGCTAGCGCCAAGGAGGTTTTGAGAGGTGTGATGCAAGGGATTTGAGCTTTGAAACGTTTAATCGCTTCACTATACCCAAAGGGGACAACTCCCTCTCCTGCTCTCTTTCTCTCAGACGCAGGATTGACATGTAAAGCATGTGGTGGAGGAGAGACAGGTGGAAGCAAAGGGACAGAGAGAAATGGTGTCAGTTGCAGACTAGAGCTCCTGTTCTTGTCCATGAGCCCGTCTCAAGGGATGTTGCAATGGATCACTTCACGGGGGCCCTTCATGACTTCACTGGGGCCCTTCATGACTTCACGGGGGCCCTTCATGACTTTGGGAACATGGGACAGCTATGGAGGAGCGCAAATATCCATCATCGCTGTGTGGCGTTTCCAGTCCACTGAGGAGGACATCTTGCAGACATGAGGACTAGAGATGTCCGATAAAGGCTTTTTTGCAGATATCGTCCAACTCTTAATTACCGATTCCGATATCAAGCGATACCGATATATACAGTGGTGGAATGAACACATTATTATGCCTCATTTCGTTGTGATGCCCCGCTGGATGCATTAAACAATGTAACAAGGTTTTCCAAAATAAATCAACTCAAGTTATGGAAAAAAAATGCCAACATGGCACTGCCATATTTATTATTGAAGTCACAAAGTGCATTATTTTATTTTAACATGCCTCAAAACAGCAGCTTGGAATTTGGGACATGCTCTCCCTGAGAGAGCATGAGGAGGTTGAGGTGGGCGGCGTTCTCTGGGTAGGGGTAGCAGGGGGTGTGTATTGCAGCGTCCCGGAAGAGTTAGTGCTGCAAGGGGTTCTGGGTATTTGTTGTGTTGTGTTTATGTTGTGTTACGGTGCGGATGTTCTCCCGAAATGTGTTTGTCATTCTTGTTTGGTGTGGGTTCACAGTGTGGGGCATATTTTGTAACAGTGTTAAAGTTGTTTATACCGTCACCCTCAGTGTGACCTGTATGGCTGTTGACCAAGTATGCCTTGCATTCACTTGTGTGTGTGAAAAGCCGTAGATATTATGTGCACAAAGGCAGTGCCTTTAAGGTTTATTAGCGCTCTGTACTTCTCCCTACGTCCGTGTACACAGCGGCCTTTTAAAAAGTCATACATTTTACTTTTTGAAACTGATACCGATAATTTGGAAACCGATACCGATAATTTCCGATAACACATTTTAAAGGATTTATCGGCTGACAATATCGGCAGTCCGATATTATCGGACATCCCTAATGAGGACCATACATCGTTCCATCTTCTCAGCTAAAGGGTTAAACCAATTAGTGCAGCAACAACAAACATGACCAATTAAAGGCCTGCTGAAATGATTTTTTTTTATTTAAACGGGGATAGCAGATCCATTCTATGTGTATTTTTGCTGAAAGGATTTAGTAGAGAACGACGATAAAGTTCGCAACTTTTGGTCTCTGATAAAAAAAAGCCTTGCCTGTACCGGAAGTAGCGTGACGTCACAGGAGGAAGGACTCCTCACATTTCCCCATTGTTTACACCAGCAGCGAGAGCGATTCGGACCGAGAAAGCGACGATTACCTCATTAATTTGAGCCAGGATGAAAGATTTGTGGATGAGGAAAGTGAGAGTGAAGGACTAGAGTGCAGTGCAGGACGTATCTTTTTTCACTCTGACCGTAACTTAGGTACAAGCTGGCTCATTGGATTCCACACTCTCTCCTTTTTCTATTGTGGATCACGGATTTGTATTTTAAACCACCTGGGATACTATATCCTCTTGAAAATGAGAGTCGAGAACGCGAAATGGACATTCACAGTGACTTTTACAATAATCGGCGAAGCTCTTTAGCTACTGAGCTAACGTGATAGCATCGGGCTCAAATGCAGATAGAAACAAAATAAATAAACCCCTGACTGGAAGGATAGACAGCAGATCAACAATACTATTAAACCATGGACATGTAACCACACGGTTAATAATTTCCAGCTTGGCGAAGCTTAACAATGCTGTTGCTAACGACGCCATTGAAGCTAACTTAGCTACGGGACGGCGGCGACGGCGGGCGTTGTAGCTTTCGACGACACCCCGGCCGCCATCAGAGTCGGCAAGAAACATATATTTCCCCAAAGTTACGTACATGACATGCACATAGCGCCACGCACGTACGGGCAAGCGATCAAATGTTTGGAAGCCAAAGCTGTACTCACGGTAGCGCGTCTGCTCTCCATCTCAAAGTCCTCCTGGTTGTGTTGCTGTAGTCCGCTGCTAGTACACCGATCCCACCTACAGCTTTCTTCTTTGCAGTCTTCATTGTTCATTAAACAAATTGCAAAAGATTCACCAACACAGACGTCCAGAATACTGTGGAATTTTGGGATGAAAACTGAGAAAATGAGCTTTTTTGTATTGGATTCAATGGGTCCGAATACTTCCGGTTCAACGATTGACGTCACGCGCATACGTCATCATACATAGACGTTTTCAACCAGAAGTTTAGCGGGAAATTTAAAATGTCACTTTATAAGTTAACCCGGCCGTATTGGCATGTGTTGCAATGTTAAGATTTCCTCATTGATATATAAACTATCAGACTGCGTGGTCGCTAGTAGTGGCTTTCAGTTGGCCTTTAAGTTTCAAGTGAAAATGAAAGCCGGCAGAGCATTGACAAAAACAAGTTTTGATTCCATATTGGGTCAAGTGTCCGTTTTCTCCAAAGTGCGGTTACTGGCTGCGCGTTTGAACATTGATGGCCTGTTTACACAAGAGTAAGAACTGTTGTTGTTAATCCTCGTTTGCATCTACAAAAGCCAAACACAGTGAAGTTGTCACGTTGTGTAAATGGTAAATAAAAACCGAATACGATGATTTGCAAAGTAAAGCAGAGGAGAGCACACTTCAATATTCTCTGGTCATGTAAATGATGCATGTGGACCAACATTCGTGCATCAATGTGTGTTTTGGAAACTAGCAATATATGAACTATTCATTTATCAATTTGCACCATGACTCATGACTACCTTGGATGGCCCTCCGAGAGGGCACATCAAGCTAGTATTCTTTGTTCAACAAATAAACATTAATTAGGCCCAAATAAAGATTATTATATTATTATTTGCATGCAGACTTATTACATGCAGAAGTAGCTCGTGCTCAACAGGGTAAATGCTTATGAATGAATCATGGGTTTTACATGTTTTGGTACCTGTTTTTGTATTTTGATACGGCACACTTCACCTACCTTTCCTCTAGTGCAGCCCACACTAGAGTAAAAAACTAAATGATTGCTTGGTAGTGATCATAGAGGACGTTGGCCCAAATTAGCAGCTATGTTTACATCATACGTCTGTGGCTACAGATGTAGCTTACCACCATTTGTGTGTGACTGCAGAGTAGATTGACTAATGGAATGGTTCGGTGTGAGCCATACCGGTCGGAGAGTTCTAAAGGCATGTCTTGTTTTGCTGATGCGCAGCTCGACATCTTTATCAGCTCCTCCATCTCAATCAATCAATCAATGTTTACTTATATAGCCCTAAATCACCAGTGTCTCAAAGGGCTGCACAAACCACAACCACATCCTCGGCTCAGATCCCACATCAGGGCAAGAAAAAACTCAACCCAATGGGATGACAACGAGAAACCTTGGAGGGGACCGCAGATGTGGGGATTCCCCCCACCCCCTTGGGCAACCGATGCAATGGACGTCGAGTGGATCTAGCATAATATTGTGAGAGTCCAGTCCATAGTGGATCTAGCATAATATTGTGAGAGTCCAGTCCATAGTGGCTCTAACATAATATTATGAGAGTCCAGTCCATAGTGGATCTAACATAATATTGTGAGAGTCCAGTCCATAGTGGATCTAACATAATAGTGGGAGTCCAGTCCATAGTGGATCTAACATAATAGTGTGAGAGTCCAGTCCATAGTGGATCTAACATAATAGTGGGAGTCCAGTCCATAGTGGATCTAACATAATA
Source organism: Entelurus aequoreus (assembly GCF_033978785.1). NCBI lineage: Eukaryota > Metazoa > Chordata > Actinopteri > Syngnathiformes > Syngnathidae > Entelurus > Entelurus aequoreus. The sequence continues at coordinate 2,239,751 of NC_084740.1, forward strand.
GTGTGAGAGTCCAGTCCATAGTGGATCTAACATAATAGTGAGAGTCCAGTCCATAGTGGATCTAACATAATAGTGTGAGTCCAGTCCATAGTGGATCTAACATAATAGTGAGAGTCCAGTCCATAGTGGATCTAACATAATAGTGAGAGTCCAGTCCATAGTGGATCTAACATAATGTCCATAGTGGATCTAACATAATAGTGTGAGAGTCCAGTCCATAGTGGTTCTAACATAATAGTGGGAGACCAGTCCATAGTGGATCTAACATAATAGTGTGAGTCCAGTCCATAGTGGATCTAACATAATGTCCATAGTGGATCTAACATAATAGTGTGAGAGTCCAGTCCATAGTGGTTCTAACATAATAGTGGGAGACCAGTCCATAGTGGATCTAACATAATAGTGTGAGAGTCCAGTCCATAGTGGATCTAACATAATAGTGAGAGTCCAGTCCATAGTGGATCTAACATAATAGTGTGAGTCCAGTCCATAGTGGATCTAACATAATAGTGTGAGAGTCCAGTCCATAGTGGATCTAGCATAATATTGTGAGAGTCCAGTCCATAGTGGTTCTAACATAATAGTGTGAGAGTCCAGTCCATAGTGGATCTAACATAATAGTGTGAGAGTCCAGTCCATAGTTGATCTAGTTAATAGTGTGAGAGTCCAGTCCATAGTGGATCTAACATAATATTGTGGGAGTCCAGTCCATAGTGGATCTAACATAATAGTGTAAGAGTCCAGTCCATAGTGGATCTAACATAATAGTGTAAGAGTCCAGTCCATAGTGGATCTAACATAATAGTGAGAGTCCAGTCCATAGTGGGGCCAGCAGGAGATCATCTCGAGCGGAGACAGGTCAGCAGCGCAGAGACGTCCCCAACTGATGCACAGATGAGTGGTCCACCCAAAATTTGTGCTGATGTTGCTTCCCAGGTAGACAAACTCGACCACATCTTCCAGGGAGAGCTCCTCGATTGTGATAGGTTGATAGGATTTGGTGTAGAGTCTCATGACCTTGGTCTTCCCAGTGTTTATCCTGAGGCCTATCTGTTCACTGTGTTCATGCAATCTGGTGGTCTTGCGTTGGATGTGTGTGTGTGTGTGTGTGTGTGTGTGTGTGTGTGTGTGTGTGTGTGTGTGTGTGTGTGTGTGTGTGTGTGTGTGTGTGTGTGTGTGTGTGTGTGTGTGTGTGTGTGTGTGTGTGTGTGTGTGTGTGTGTGTTCCTGAGATCAGAGCCAGGTCATCAGCAAAATCAAGGTCTTCTAGTTGTTCAGAAGGGTTCCACTATAATCCTGTCCTCTGGCCATCCACTGACATTTTCATTGTCCGGTCGATGGAGATAAGGAAGAGGAAGGGTGAGAGTTGACAGACTTGCCGTACTCCTGGTTTTATAAGCTCTCCAGAAACACCAAAATCAGAATCTTCAATACAAATGTAAAATCTGTCCTTCTTTATGGCTGTGAAACCTGGAAAACCACCAAATCAATCATCAATAAACTACAAATGTTTATTAACAACTGTCTCAGGTACATACTGAGGATTTGGTGGCCCAACAAGATATCAAATGTAGACCTGTGGAGACGCACGAACCAAGAGCTAATTCAAAATGAAATCAAAAGCAGAAAGTGGGGATGGATCGGCCATACACTTGGGAAGAATCCGAGAAACATAGCAAGACGAGCCCTGGACTATAATCCTCAAGGCAAGAGGAAGCCAGGTAGACCGAAATTCAACTGGAGGCGGTCCACTCTTGATGAACTGACCAAGATGGGGATCTCCTGGCAAGAAGCGAAGACCATGGCACAGAAGAGAGTGAGGTGGAGATCCATGGTAGATGCCCTATGCTCCCAAGGGGGCCAAGGGGATTAATGAAAAAATAATAGATCAGTGTGAAGCACTTTGAGTCTCTTAGGACCGAAAGCAGCTGTCACTGCCACCTGTTGGTTTTTCCATGCAAATATAAGACGACAGGTCTTTTTTAGACTCGGAAAGTATTGTGCTGTACTGCTAACAATGAAAGTAGTGTTTTATTTAAAGAGGCTTGACCTATTAGGCTCACTTTTTTTAGTATATTGACTGCGATGAGGTGGCGACTTGTCCAGGGTGTATCCCGCCTACCGCCCGAATGCAGCTGAGATAGGCTCCAGCGACCCCAAAAGGGACAAGCGTTAGAAAAAATGGATGGATGGATGTAGCCAATTGTGGAGGTTTCCCTCTTGGGGTGGCTTCTCCTGACACCGACAGAGCTTTGGGAGCCCGGTAGACAGGTTGGATCAAGTCTTTTATTGCCATACAGCAGCAGGGTTTGCCTTCCAGCAATATATATCTCAGACTTTTCAGTCCGGCGTGTCTCTGCTTTTCGTGTCTCTGTGCGTGTCTCTTCTGCTGGCTCCAACTCCAACCACGTGTCTCGGTCCGGCTGCTGCTAATAAAGACGACAGGTGATTAGATAACCAGCCCCAGCTGGGCAATCTACTCACCTGTTGCTGGCTTCGAGGCCGGTCCTTACACACCCCGCTCCGCAGCCAGGAATTGTCAATCCGATGGATATTCTCCTATCAACCAACAGTTGGTTAGTAAGGTGCTACATCTACCACTCCTTTACATTTACTTGACCAGCTTTTTAGATACATTTTAGTTGACTTTAATGCAACGTACTTTTGACTTTTACTTGAGTATTTTTGTGAAGAAGAAACGCTACTTTTAGTCTGTTACATTATATCGCCATTATTTCCAATCTATTGATTAAGGATGATTGCAGACACCGTCGCAAGACTTTGCCAATCCAACGTAAGCAATCGTGACGTTTGACTCCATTTGACCAATTAACCAACAAAACCAATGAGACCCTGTATTCTTTCTCTTAAAACAAAATAAAAGCCGAGTGACTGCTACTGAACAGCATGTTGGAGTGTAACTCGTGTGAATGTCTATAAATAACACTACAATCAGGTCTTTCGTTTTCTTCATTGGTAAAATGTACTTATTTAAGTAGAAATGGGTTACTTTATCAAAGTTGGTCGTGTAATAGCTCAGCATAGTTAATGCTTAATTTTACTGGGTTCTGAATTAAGACGGACCGTAGCCTGACGTTGTAAAAGCAGAGGATAAAGTCACGGTGGTTACGACAACGTAATGCTTCCACTTTGCATCACTTTAAACATTTAGTGGGTGGCCCTCAGCCGTAATGCTCCGTTCTCTACTCCCTTTTCTTTTATTGCTGCATGGAGCACCAAAGTCTGTCGTCTCACAGACTCGTCATTAAGACCAAACTTGATAGGACTCTGAACTTTTCCGGCATCGTTCTCACGCTTTCTGTCTGAACAAGGCAGCTCTATTTCAATGTGAAGCCCCAGAAAAGCCATCAGAAGACAACAACATGAACTTTGTCGAGTGCTTTCCAATGTTCACACAGAAGTGATTATCTAGAAGATGGGACTCAAGTTGGCAGGACTGGTCATTGCTATAACAACGTCTGTTTCCCATCGAGACTTCTGTAATGGGCAGTATCTGAAGGATTGCATTAAGAGACACTGGTAGGTTTTAAAGAGCCATTGATTGATTGATTGAAACGTTTATTAGTAGATTGCACAGTACAGTACATATTCCGTACAATTGACCACTAAATGGTAACACCCCAATACGTTTTTCAACTTGTTTAAGTCGGGGTCCACGTTAATCAATTCATGGTATATACTTTGAAATATTTACAATCCGGGGGGTGCGATGTGGAGGGCTTTGAGAGGAGGGGCTAGGTTGCTACCATCTACAGATAGGTCATGGATTTCAGGAGTTCCCCATTTTTGCTCATAAACGTGCCCCTAATTTAAGAGACAAATTAGTCCGAGCAGATTGTTTTATTCGTCCACGACATTTTCTATCATTCTTTCCCAATGGTAATTCCTCGTGTGGTAACTGTGTTCAATGTAATGCTTTGATTAAAGGCCTACTGAAATGATTTTTTTTAATTTAAACGGGAATAGCAGATCCATTCTATGTGTCATACTTGATCATTTCGCGATATTGCCATATTTTTGCTGAAAGGATTTAGTAGAGAAAATCGACGATAAAGTTCGCAACTTTTGCTCGCTGATAAAAAAAAGCCTTGCCTGTAGCGGAAGTAGCGTGACGTCACAGGAGCTAGTATTCCTCACAATTCCCCGTTGTTTACAATGGAGTGAGAGAGATTCGGACCGAGAAAGTGATGATTACCCCATTAATTTGAGCGAGGATGAAAGATTCGTAGATGAGGAACGTTACAGTGAATGACTTGAGAGGCAGCGATGGACGTATCTTTTTTCGCTCTGACCGTAACTTAGGTACAAGCTGGCTCATTGGATTCCACACTCTCCTTTTTCTATTGTAGATCACAGATTTGTATTTTAAACCACCTGGGATACTATATCCTCTTGAAAATGAGAGTCGAGAACGCGAAATGGACATTCAGTGCCTTTTATCTCCACGACAATACATCGGCGAAATGCTTTAGCTACGAGCTAACGTGATAGCATCTTGCTTTAACTGCATATAGAAACAAAAGAAATAAACCCCTGACTGGAAGTATAGATAGAAAATCAACAATACTATTAAACCGTGGACATGTAAATACACGGTTAATGCTTTCCAGGCTGGCGAAGGTTAACAATGCTGTGCTAATGACGCCATTGAAGCTAACTTAGCAACCAGACTGCACAGAGCTATGCTAAAAACATTAGCTCTCCACCACCGCCAGCCAGCCCTCATCTGCTCATCAACACCCGTGCTCACCTGCGTTCCAGCGATCGGCAGAAGGACGAAGGACTTCACCCGATGCGTTTGGCGGCCCGGAGACGTAGGAAGTCAAGGTGAAGTCGGCGGCTAGCGCGGCTAGCGCTCCAACAAAGTCCTCCTGGTTGTGTTGCTGTAGTCCGCTGTTAATACACCGATCCCACCTACAACTGAGTTCTTTGCAGCCTTCATTGTTCATTAAAAAAATTGCAAAAGATGTCCAGAATACTGTGGAATTATGAAATGAAAACAGAGCTTTTTGTACAGGATTCTACGGGGTACCATAACTTCCGTTACTCGGACTTCGTCACGCGCAAACGTCATCATACCGCGACGTTTCAGCCGGATATTTCCCGGGAAGTTTTAAAAGTCACTTTATAAGTTAACCCGGCCGTATTGGCATGTGTTGCAATGTTAAGATTTCATCATTGATATATAAACTATCAGACTGCGTGGTCGCTAGTAGTGGCTTTCAGTAGGCCTTTAAAGGTGAATATGTCTCCCATCCTCATTCAGGTGGTAAATTCCCTATAAAAAGCAGAATTTCCTGTAGAACTAAATGTGTTGTGTACCTTCTCAAGTGTCACGTGTGGCCTTTGTTATGATGTAAAGACTAAGAGAGAGCTCAAAATTGGCATTTCAGAACATAAAAGTAGCATTAGGAAATGTGATATAAAATCCTCTTTAATAGTGCTGGACATGATATACAGTACAGGCCAAAAGTTTGGACACACCTTCTCCCCGTTCAATGTGTTTTCATGACTATTTACATTGTAGATTGTCACATCAAAATGATGAATGAACACATGTGGAGTTATGTACTTAACAAAAAAAAGGTGGAAATAACTGAAAACATGTTTTATATTCTAGTTTCTTCAAAATAGCCACCCTTTGCTCTGATTACTGCTTTGCACACTCTTGGCATTCTCTGGATGAGCTTCAAGCACACCTGTGATGTAAAAACCATTTCAGGTGACTACCTCTTGGAGCTCATGGAAAGAATGCCAAGAGTGTGCAAAAAAGTAATCAGAGCAAAGGGTGCCTATTTTGAAGAAAGTAAAATATAAAACATGTTTTCAGTTATTTCGACTGACACACCCTCCACCATGGACTGAAACACCTTCCACCATGGACTGACACAACTTCTGCCATCGACTGACACGCCCTCCACCATGGACTGACACACCTTCCACCATGGACTGACACACCTCTTCCACCATGGACTGACACACCTTCCACCATGGACTGACACGCCCTCCACCATGGACTGACACACCTTCCACCATGGACTGAGACACCCTCCACCATGGACTGACACACCTCTTCCACCATGGACTGACACACCTTCCACCATGGACTGACACACTCTCCACCATGGACTGACACACCTTCTGCCATCGACTGACACACCCTCTACCATGGACCGACACACCTTCCACCATGGACCGACACACCTTCCACCATGGACTGACACACCCTCCACCATGGACTGACACACCCTCCACCATGGACTGACACACCTCTTCCACCATGGACTGACACACCTTCCACCATGGACTGACACGCCCTCCACCATGGACTGACACACCATCCACAATCCACTGACACACCCTCCACCATGGACTGACACACCCTCCACCATGGACTGACACACCTCTTCCACCATGGACTGACACACCCTCCACCATGGACTGACACACCCTCCACCATGGACTGACACACCCTCCACCATGGACTGACACACCTCTTCCACCATGGACTGACACACCTTCCACCATGGACTGACACGCCCTCCACCATGGACTGACACACCATCCACCATCCACTGACACACCCTCCACCAGCGACTGAGGCCCCATTTGGAAATGCTCCAAAATAAAGTATGTAAGGTAAATATAAGCAAATAACAGAATCCACTCAGAGTTTATTCATTTTCATTTTAAAATCCTGGTCTTATAAAAGTCCCTTCAGATGTGCATGTGAGAAGGAGGTGTACCATGAAGGTATACCATGGAGGTGTACCATGGAGGTGTGGTCACATCACATGTTGAGGATATCAAAGCAGCTGTGTACAAGTTCTCCATGGAACCAACGCTCATCTTCAGCCCGCTAGATCCTCATCAGTTGCGTAAACGCGGTGCGTGGAGAGCTTCCTCATTTCCTAAGCTACTTTGAATATTTGAGATTTGCAGCTTTAGCCACTTTTAAATCGCGTTTAAGCCAATTGTGAACCGTGTATCTGCTGCCAGAGCCAAATGTAGATGGGTTCTCTTATCCTCAAAGTGCTGATGGGATTGGAGTTGATATCTATCTGTACACAGCTGCACCGTGCGACCCACTTCTGGCTGATCACAGCAGCAGCTTCAGCCATGTTCACAAAACACAGAGCTGAGGTGACACATGACCAAATGATACAGTATGTCATCCATTTATGTGCGATATCACTTGTGAGCAGCGTTCATTTTGGTGAATAACAGCAGATTTGACAGCAGTTTTTAGTTGAGTTGACTTTGTGTTTATTTGGAGCATGCATGTGTACAACATGATGCATCACACATGCATGCATACAACATGATACATCACACATGCATGCATACAACATGATACATCACACATGCATGCATACAACATGACACATCACACATGCATGCATACAACATGATGCATCACACATGCATGCATACAACATGATACATCACACATGCATGCATACAACATGATACATCACACATGCATGCATACAACATGATACATCACACATGCATGCATACAACATGATGCATCACACATGCATGCATACAACATGATACATCACACATGCATGCATACAACATGATACATCACACATGCATGCATACAACATGACACATCACACATGCATGCATACAACATGATACATCACACATGCACACATACAACATGATGCATCACACATGCATGCATACAACATGATACATCACACATGCATGCATACAACATGATGCATCACACATGCACGCATACAACATGATGCATCACACATGCATGCATACAACATGATACATCACACATGCATGCATACAACATGACACATCACACATGCATGCATACAACATGATACATCACACATGCATGCATACAACATGATGCATCACACATGCATGCATACAACATGATGCATCACACATGCATGCATACAACATGATACATCAAACATGCATGCATACAACATGATACATCACACATGCATGCATACAACATGATACATCACACATGCATGCATACAACATGATGCATCACACATGCATGCGTACAACATGATGCATCGCACATGCATGCATACAACATGATGCATCACACATGCATGCATACAACATGATGCATCACACATGCATGCATACAACATGATACATCACACATGCATGCATACAACATGATGCATCACACATGCGTGCATACAACACGATGCATCACACATGCATGCATACAACATGATACATCACACACGCATGCATACAACATGATGCATCACACATGCATGCATACGACATGATACATCACACATGCATGCATACGACATGATGCATCACACATGCATGCATACAACATGATACATCACACATGCGTGCATACAACACGATGCATCACACATGCATGCATACAACATGATACATCACACATGCATGCATACAACATGATACATCACACATGCATGCATACAACATGATACATCACACATGCATGCATATAACATGATACATCACACATGCATGCATACAACATGATACATCACACATGCATGCATACAACATGATGCATCACACATGCATGCATACAACATGATGCATCACACATGCATGCATGCAACATGATGTGTCACGATTTCCAGTTTCTCTATTCAACATGCTTATTTAATCCTACCCCTTTTCCCTTTACATAGCCTTAGCTGACACTTGTGTTCACTTCCTGTTCTCAATGTATTCACAATATACTTCATAAGTAATAACATTAATAATAAATAAATAATAATGAGTGAAGTAAGTTATATTTCATATGGTGAGATGAGTAAGATGATCTAGAAAATGAATGGATGGATGAGATAAATTCAGAATGTTTATCATGATTCTTCTTCTTTGTACTTTATAAACACTTTAAGTGTGAAGAGTTTCTTGAAGTGGATCATATTAGTACATTGTTTGATTTATTTACTTAATCCATTCCATCATTTAATTCCACACACTGATATACTGAAGGTCTTAAGTGTTGTACGTGCATACAAATGTTTTAAATTAAAATGTTCTCTACGATTATATTTCTCCTCTTTTGTTGAAAATAATTGTTGTACATTTTTGGCTAGCATGTTATAGTTTGCCTTGTGTATAATTTTAGATGTTTTCAAATTCACTTTGTCGTGGAATTTCAGTATTTTCGATTCAATAATTCGTCATAGTCTCTTGATGAAAATGTATTTTAGTTTTAGTCATATTTTAGTAATCTAAATTGATTTAATTTTAGTCGACAAAATGCTTCACTGTAAAGTACAAAGAATAACATCTTTGAAGTTGTCTTGACACCAATTGTTTTTCTTATGTTTATATATTCATTGGATAGGGAAAAACAATGATACAGGTAATGAGAAACAAACCCCCCCTACCAAAAACACACAAAAAAAACACTTGAAACCACTTTTATTAAAGTTATTGCAGAGCATCTCAGAAACTAAATACACAACAAGACGTGTTTTAGTCGGGAGGAAATAGGTTGTTGACAATAACTAAGACAAACATTTTTAGTCAAAAAATAATAACACAGCTTTAATTCGGAGACAGCGTACAGGTAGGAAAGGATTTATTTATATAAATCATGCAGCAAATGCATAAAAACAAAAGTGTGCCGATAGCACGGGAGGCCAAGCTTTCGTTTTTTCTGCATGATTTATATAAATAAATGATTTCCTACCTGCACGCTGTCTCCGGAGTTTCTGTCTGCAACCGAGAGAACGACCCGCGCATAACCATTCGACCACGCCGTTACAGCAGGAAGCCAGCTGATTGTGGAGAGAAACGGGAATAAATAGCTCTCTGATTTGTGCCTGGGAGCAGGTAAGCCTCCCGAACACTAATCATAGGCAGGTGAAACTAATCTGCAGTCATGGCAACTGAAACACAAACCCAGGGGTGCTGAAAACAGAACTGAGGTAGTCAAAACTAAGAACAAAACATGATCCGGGCAACGGATCATAAACACTGATGGGATTAAAGTGGACATCTAACTGGACACAGCTGCACCGTGTGACCCAGTTCTGACTGATCACCCACATCAGATCAGCAGGCTCAGCAATGAGCCATAATCCTAAAGACAGAGCTGAAAACATGTAAACTCTACACAGAAAGATCCCGAGCCCAGGATTGAACCCAGGACCTTCGTATTGTGAGGCACACACACTAACCCCTGTTCCACCGTGCTGCCCGCGGGTTCAGTAATGAGCCATAATCCTAAAGACAGAGCTGAGGTCAAGACATAACCGTATGTTACTTGGCTATCAGTGATTTCAGTGAAACATCACTTGTTGGTAGCAGAACCAGCCTTTGTGGATGCCTGTCTGCGGTTTCTTTTCCATCAGAAACCACCAATGAACTTGAGTATATAATTCCATTCATGGAAAAAGATCCTGTTATTCTTTTCAAAAGAGCTTTGGAGATGTCTTCATGATCTCACTATGATGCCTCTATCCGTAAAAACCAAACAACCGTGGACGTTATGGTATCCAGAGACCAAGATGGCGGCCGCACAATTCACATAATCAGATAGCCACCAAGACAATCATCTCCATGCTAAATATTGCTTGGAGTTAAACCAATTTTGGCTTTCCCCCCGGTGATGCGTGAGTCAGAGTCCTTTCAGGTTTCATTCCGTTTGGGCGGGCCCCGCAGTTAGCGGCGCTCAACGCCTGTGACAAGTCGATTAGAGGAAGCGGGCGAACTTCCGGCAATGCTAGTAGTTGATGATGTGCGATCGACTGAGCTCCGTTTTCTTATATGTCGACATTGTACACGTATGGCGGGAACTGGCCGGCCGGGGAGGGGAGGGGCTTAGCGCAACGCAAAAAACCTGCTTGAATGTTCAAACATGGAGACGGTGCAGAGGAGTCGAAATCAGAATCAGAATCAGAATCGTTTTTATTGCCATTGTATACTTAGGTATAAAATACTACACGGTCTAGCTCCATCCTATCTTGCTGATTGTATTGTACCATATGTCCTGCCAAGAAATCTGCCTTCAAAGAACTCCGGCTTATTAGTGATTCCCAGAGCCCAAATAAAGTCTGCGGGCTATAGAGCGTTTTCTATTCGAGGGCCAGTACTAAGTACCATCTTAAAACTCATTTGAATACTCTAGCCTTTAAATAGACCCCCCTTTAAGACCAGTTGATCTGCCGTTTCTTTTCTGCTCTGCCCACGGAGAGGGGGGGGGGGGGCACAGGTTCGGTGACCACAGATGAGTACTCTCACTATTATGTTAGATCCACTATGGACTGGACTCTCACACTATTAGTTAGATCCACTATGGATTGGACTCTCACACTATTATGTTAGATCCACTATGGACTGGACTCTCACTATTAATAATAATAATAATACCTGGGATTTATATAGCGCTTTTCTAAGTACCCAAAGTCGCTTTACATGTTTTTCTGAACCCATCAATCATTCACTCCTGGTGGTGGTAAGCTACTTTCATAGCCACAGCTGCCCTGGGGTATGTTAGATCCACTATGGACTGGACTCACACTATTATGTTAGATCCACTATGGACTGGACTCTCACTATTATGTTAGATCCACTATGGACTGGACTCTCACACTATTATACTAAATCCACTATGGACTGGACTCTCACTATTATGTTAGATCCACTATGGACTGGACTCTCTCACTATTATGTTAGATCCGCTATGGACTGGACTCTCACACTATTAACTAGATTCACTATGGACTGGACTCTCACACTATTATGTTAGATCCACTATGGACTGGACTCTCACACTATTATGTTAGATCCACTATGGACTGGACTCTTACACTATTATGTTAGATCCACTATGGACTGGACTTGCACTATTATGTTGGATCCACTAAGGACTAGGCTCTCACTATTATGTTAGATCCACTATGGACTGGACTCTCACACTATTATGTTGGATTCACTATGGACTGGACTCTCACACTATTATGTTAGATCCACTATAGACTGGACTCTCACTATTATGTTAGATCCGCTATGGACTGGACTCTCACACGTGTTAGATCCACTATGGACTGGACTCTCACACTATTAACTAGATTCACTATGGACTGGACTCTCACACTATTATGTTAGATCCACTATAGACTGGACTCTCACACTATTAACTAGATTCACTATGGACTGGACTCTCACACTATTATGTCAGATCCACTATGGACTGGACTCTCACACTATTATGTTAGATCCACTATGGACTGGACTCTCACACTATTATGTTAGATCCACTATGGACTGGACTCTCACACTATTATACTAGATCCACTATTGACTGGACTCTCACTATTATGTTAGATCCACTATGAACTGGACTCTCACACTATTATACGAGATCCACTATGGACTGGACTCTCACTATTAAGTTAGATACACTATGGACTGGACTCTCACACTATTATGTTAGATCCACTATGGACTGGACTCTCACTATTATGTTAGATCCACTATGGACTGGACTCTCACACTATTATGTTAGATCCACTATAGACTGGAATCTCACACTATTATCTAGATCCACTATGGACTGGACTTTCACACTATTAACTAGATCCACTTGACGTCCATTGCACCGGTCGTCCAGGGGGCGGCCCCACATCTGCCGTCCCCTCCAAGGTTTCTCATTGTCATCCCATTGGATTGAGTTTTTCCTTGCCCTGATCACGGATCTGAGCCCAGGATGTGGTTGTGGCTTGTGCAGCCCTTTGAGACACTCGTGATTTAGGGCTATATAAGTAAACTTTGATTGATTGATGTTTGAGAACGGGTTCACAAACTAGGATTTTTTTTTTGGTGCAATGGTGCAACATACAAGACATATAACACAGAATAGGTAATAACATGAGCTGTAACTGAGCTAAGTAAGCTGGAAAACAGAAAGTCGAATTAATTCAATTAGCCAGACTTTTTCCTCCGGAGGAGTTGTGATGAAGTCAAACACTCGGAGATGCAACCCGAGGCGGAGTCGGTGGATCGGCAGCAGATGTGCCGCACATCTGTTGAGGTACCAGCCAGGACTCACTCACCCGTCTTGGAAAGTGATGCAGTTTCTTCCCCGCACCACGTACGAGAGTGCCTGAGTTCTTGCATCAGCATGGCTCTCTTGTAGCGTATATTGATCTTTATTTAGCAGCAAAATGGCCCCGTGGAATTAAAGAGCTAAACAAAACACTCAGTGGGAAAACATAAAGTGCACATTTGTCACTGCCGGCTGGTTTAGCAGCTTATTTCATTGAAAAGCCATCGACTGCCCCCAGTGTTGACAGACGGGGGCTCGTGTGAGCTCTGGCGTCGTACGGCAGCCGGTCCAAAGCGTAGGAATGAGTCTCCATCACTTGATCAGCAGCACTCCAACAAGAAGGGATGTTTACTGTACATTTACTTCCATTTGTGCTGTTGACTCACGTCCTTTGCAGGCTGCTTACAAGTGCTGTTAGGATACGTGAACGCTACCACCGGCCTAATAAGTACACTCATTCGCTGTAATTAGTGCACAAAATACATGTTTTCTCATGATGGAAATAATGTAGAGATTTTTTTTTTTCCAGGTTCCAAGTGGATAGGATAGGATAGGTCTTTATTGTCATTGCACAAGTACAAGGAAACTTTGTTTTCAGCACAAACCCGTTCAAGATGAGACAAACAAACAGTGTGCAGGGTTACAGAACAGGAACGCTGATGGGTCGCCACAAGGCGCCCCGTAAAAGATGGGAAAAAGGTAAAACGCTGGGGAAGGATGAGTAAAAACATACAATCTAGACTGGGCTCCTAAGGGGGCCCAGTCTGGAGTGGGAAAAAACCTCCATAGCAAAGCACATATACATATTACAACGTACATCTCGAGATATCTAGCAACAGAGGGGAGGGAGTGGGGGGCCATGGTGGCTGGCCGCAGCTCTCAGGCGCTGACCATCCATCCATCACCCCTATGGGATTTGCATCAAGGGCGTTGGATTGGGGGGGTTGGGGTGTGTATGTGTGGCGTATATTTTTGTGGATGCATGTGTGTGTGTAAGCCTGCAGCGTGTCTCTGTTCCGCAGCCTTGATGTCGTGCAGTCGCTAGTCCAAAGTAAACAACAACAGGTGTGTGTCCATGAGAGACAAGAAGGTAGTTTGTTGTGTCTTCGCCGCACTGTCCTTCGGGAGAGTCTCCAAGCCAGGGAAACAATCCAAGTTAGAATGTTTTGTATACGAGTGAAAATAAAATTTGCTTTTCACTCTGAATTGTCTATGACTGGTCCTCAAACCTGCGGGGCAGACAGTCCGACGTGATCCAAATCACAAAGTGTCCACAGTTCTTCCTGCATCATCCAATCATTTGTAGTAGCTTTGGGGTACTTTGAAGATTGCCAGCAACTTCCAATTTGTGGACAAACCAGAGCAACGCTTACTCCGATCAGCAGATGTCCTGTTGTCATCATTCCCAATAGGTGATATCTTCACGTCCTCGACTGAAAGGGTTGCCAGGCACTCCTTCTTCTCCCAAGAGTCCGTGGTGTGTCCAGCAACAACAAGCAGGTTCCCCTAAACCCAAGATCTTGTCAATTTTGTTGAGGCCAGTTAAATAGTTCCAATGTTGATTTGGAGAGCAGTGCAAAAAGAGGCGACAAAAAAAAGTTAAGATAAGACAAGACAAAGAAGCAAGCTGGAGAGATAAGGGAGAGGAAAGGGGAGCGTCTACCCTCCATGAGTGCCAGAGAGAAATGTGAAAAATGCGTTCTGATTAGGGTTTCAAAGGGGTGGAAAGTTTCCGGTAAATTTCCGGAAAGTTTCCGGAAGTTTACCACGGGAAGTTAAGCTCAGGAAGTTTGGAAATATTCACAATTTTTTGATGACTCAAAGTTGGACATCGTCCATGGGAATGAATGTGAATATATGGGAATGAATGGGGAATGACAATAATGATATATTATTGGGCACTTGTCTATATGCTGCTGCATCTTTGTGGCATTTTTGACGTAGCTCTTTGCACAGTATTTGCAAATGTACACCGCCTTTCCGCCTACATTGGTTGGGGTGAAATGTCTCCACACATCAGATGGTGTACGTGGCATTATTCTGTTTGTATTGATTTATTCTTGTAAAGCACTAATGCAATGCCACACACAGATATAAATAGTCAGCTGAACAATTTAAAAATATGTTACTGATGGACAAATGAATAGAAATAGGCTAGATGAATAAATGAACAGTCAATCAGCATGCTAAATCAAACTATAAGCTACATTCTTGTATAACAACAGAATGGCTAGCAGAACAGAAGGCAGAGGAAACTACACATTTTCATTTAGTATTTGCTAGTTGAACTTTACACATCACATAAAAGGTCAATTCGGATCGCTAACGTTGTTAGCATAAATGAATGGGATTTAACATACAGAAAATTAGCATCACGGCTAACAGATAAATATTTTGGGTTCATTATGAGACTGTGGTGGTACATAAACCTAGCTAGCTAGAGATATTGGCCCCAAAATCATTGAACAAGTACAGGAACAGCTAGCTAGCTTGAGTGGAAGTCTGCTGGAGTAGTCTACAGTCATACAGTAACAAGCAATTACACCTCTATTACACTTAAATACCATAGATCAAATATATTTACCCCATCAACACTTACCTGACTGGATGAAGTCCTTGGGCTCAAATACTAGTGTGGCCTCAATAGCCCTGCTGTAGTGTGTAGCATGCTGGCAATTATCTGTGCATGTGATGGAGGAATGCACAGTGCAGGGTGAAAATTCTACTGAATTTGCATTAAATCAGATTGTTTCAGCTAATAATCATGCTGCAAGATCTAGCATGTTGCATTCAATGTTTATTCCCATTAATTTCCCATTAATTCCCATGGGAAGATTGCAACTTTGAATATTCCCGAAATTGTGCAACCCCAGTTCTGATAGGACTTTTTTCAAGGAGCAATATAAAAAGTGCAGTGTTATAAAAAAAAACACACATCACAAACAACCACTGCTTGACAGATTTACTGCTGGAAAGGTAAATCTTTTTTTTTCCACTGCCATCACTCCGTGTTTTATGTGGACATTTAATGTAAGGATCGTCAACCTTTTTTGCAATAAAGTGCAATTTTGAAACGTCTTTGTCAGCCAATGTGCCGTAACAATTATTTTTATTGTGGAGTAATCATGACATTTAAATCACATATTTTTTAAGACTACTCCAGTTGTTTAGCTGACTATTTATATCCGTGTGTGGCATTGCATTAGTCTTTTACAAGCTTCTCATCTTATTCCACGGAATAAGATGGACGGTGTCCAACTTTGACTAATCAAAAAATGGTAGAAAAAATTCCAAACTTCCTGAGATTAACTTCCCGTGGTACATTTCCGGAAAGTTTCCGGGAATTTACCAGAAACTTTCCACTCATGCAGCCCATGTAGACTGTAGACAACACACAATGATCTTCTGTTGCCAGCTATTTAGACAAGAGTGGGTATGTGTTGAGTCATTTTGAGTACACAGTGAATCTGTACTGCTTTACACTGACTATCATAAAGATCCAG
Source organism: Entelurus aequoreus (assembly GCF_033978785.1). Lineage (NCBI taxonomy): Eukaryota > Metazoa > Chordata > Actinopteri > Syngnathiformes > Syngnathidae > Entelurus > Entelurus aequoreus. Next base: position 2,256,322 of record NC_084740.1, read on the forward strand.
CTTTACGTTCTGTACTGTTATTTGCAGTACCGTAGTTCTATGCTTGCTTGATTGTGAGTTGAGTACTTTTTTAAGAATCAAAACATAGAGTGGTGTTAGTCAGGCCCAATCTGGCGCCCTAGGCAAGATTTTAGGTGGCGCCCCCCCACATCGGCAGTGAAGTGTATATACTCACAAGAAACCGAATAGCTTTGTCTTTGACCTTTTTTTTTACTTAAAGAAAGCAAATTAACAATCAGAATAGTTAACCAGATAAAAAAAAATATGGATGAATAAATGAATACAAAAAATGAATATATGAAATACAATATTTTTTACATACATAAACACAAAATAAAACGTGTCAACAAGTTGCATAAAATAAATTAAAAATACGATATAAATTAGGCACTGCACATAACAAGATATCAAACCAGTATGACTTTAACAACTATATTACAAAAAAAGGGGATCCTACAGAGTTCTCTATTTGTGCTTTTTAATATTGCATTAACTAGAATGACTAACAAATTACTGTACACCAGGGAGTACTGTAATTACCTAACGTTACATTATTATTTTCCATAACAATTTAGCCCCCTCCACAATATTAACCCGACGTTAAAACAGAACTAGCTATTTATTGATTAGCAATTGCTGAATCATGTAACATTAGCTTAATGCTAAAAAGCCAGGTTACTATCACATTCTGTAACAGACAAATAATTTCATGTAGGCTAACGTTACCTACCGGCTACCTCTGTCTTTTTCTCGTTTCTCCTCCTCTTCTTTTCTCTTTTTTCTTCCCTGGGCACCTGACAGTTTTGTCCGTTTTGACATCTTGTGTTGATTTTTTTTATGTGGTGACGTCCAAAAAGAGTCATGATACGGGAAGGGAGGGGGCGCACTGTGCCGGGGGAGGGGGGGCGTAATGTTGTAACAAATAATATTTCTATTAAATAGGGTTTACTTTGCATTTTAATTAACGTGGGATTATTTTATGTATTTAGAAATAATAGTACCAACTTTTTTTTTTTTTTTTTTTTCCTCCAACATTTGTGGCACTGGCGTGGCGCCCCCTGATGGACGGCGCCCTTAGCATTTGCCTATACGGCCTATGCCACGGGCCGGCCCTGGTGTTAGTCATGACAGATGGTCCTCGGTTTATGAGGGTTCGTGGTTGTGAACGCGATCCAACACGTTAATAAAAACGTACATTTGGTCTGTAAATGTGACTTTTGCTCAATGACTAGCAACATGTGGCGCATGTATGGAGTGCACTGCCACAACTACAGCACACAGAGGAAGAATAACATTGCTCGTTAGGTCACTTTTTTGCACTTCATCGTTTCCCAAGCCTCTTCTGGTGGAAGTGCCATGAATTAATTGACAGTGAAGTGTGTATTGATGTGTATTTTAGAGAAAAAAAATTCTACTTGCCATCAGCTTCATTCTTTTTTTCTAATCATCAACATTGAAATTGCATTTTCAAAATGTTGGCTTTAATAAAAATAAAAAAATTTGCCGCCACACATATCACAGCACCCGCACACCACCGCTCTCATGTACACTCTATTGCAGCGGCCGTGTGGAAAACTATGTCTGTGCATTTAAAGTTACGGCACTCGTGCCATTCTGATTTTATCAATTGTTATTGGCTACAGCCTTTTAATATATAAATCAAAGCTTTCATTTATTCAATTATCTGTTGCAGCCCTTATTAGATATGCCACACATACAGTATTTTCCCCACTATAAGGCGCATTTAAATTATGTATTTATTTTTCTGAAAACTCGACAGTGCACCTTATAACCCGGTGTGCCTAATGTAAGGAATAAGTTATTTTATTTGGTACATGGTGTAATGATACGTGTGAGCAGTAGATGGCAGTCAAACATAAGAAATAAATGTATGCTGCACTATGATGGCAATATGACTCCAGTAAACAACACCAACATGTTATATGTTCCATTGAAAATATAGTACATTACACACGGCGCTCAAAAATCTATCAACATGTTTTAGTACGACTTTGGTAAGCTATGAAGCCACACCGCTTGATGTGCTTCAACATAAAAGTATTATTATGGTGTGTGTATAAGGTAAGACATTATCTGGTGTTTTGTTTCACAATATTATGCAAAAGCAACTGTTCTTACCTTCTGGTACCTGCTGATGTGTATTTGGGATCTGCATAAGTCCGGAAAAATTGTGTGCACCCGCCTTTGTAGTCTGTGACAACACCGTAGTGGATAAGCTTCTTCTTTTTCTCTATCTTCTTGTTATGTGACATTCATCCTCCACTGTTGCCATTTCTAATATCAAGTAGTGTAAAGTTCTTACTTATATCTGTCAGTAAACTCGCCATGAAAGCACTAAAACATACCGGTGTAGTGAGTTCACATTATGCACCCGAGGAACTTTAGTTATTAGAGAGTTCCGGGCGGACGGGACACATTCCGGGTGTTGTTGTTGCACTAGTGAGCCATGGATGAGGAGATGCTGCTCCGTTATTGATTGAAGTAAAGTGTGAATGTCATTAAAACTAGGGATGTCCGATAATATCGGCCTGCTGATATTATCGGCCGATAAATGCGTTAAAATGTAATATCGGAAATTATCGGTATCGTTTTTTTTTTTTATCTGTATCGGTTTTTTTTTTGGTTTTTTTTGTTTTTTTTTATTAAATCAACATAAAAAACACAATATACACTTACAATTAGTGCACCAAGCCAAAAAACCTCCCTCCCCCCATTTATTTCTGTTATCAATATGCTGGTTCCTACATGATATATCAATATATATCAATACAGTCTGCAAGGGATACAGTCCGTAAGCACACATGATTGTGCGTGCTGCTGCTCCACTAATAGTACTAACCTTTAACAGTTAATTTTACTCATTTTCATTAATTACTAGTTTCTATGTAACTGTTTTTATATTGTTTTACTTTCTTCTTTATTCAAGAAAATGTTTTTAAATTAGTTATCTTATTTTATTTATTTTTTTAAAAGTACCTTATCTTCACCATACCTGGTTGTCCAAATTAGGCATAATAATGTGTTAATTCCACGACTGCATATATCGGTTGATATCGGTATCGGTTGATATCGGTATCGGTTGATATCGGTATCGGTAATTAAAGAGTTGGACAATATCGGAATATCGGATATCGGCAAAAAGCCATTATCGGACATCCCTAATTAAAACAGTTAGCGCCATCTTTTGACACTTCTTCCACTCCCGTCCTTGCACGCTACACCGCTACAACAAAGATGACGGGGAGAAGACGCTGTCCAAGTGGAGGCACGTACATAAGAGCGCCCACAAAACGGCGCATCCTGAAGCGACTTGAAGATGATGTGTAAAACATCATCCATGCATTATTTTGAGCACAGAACCACCATCACATGTTATGTAGACCACAAGGAAGTCTTTTACATGTAGAAAAAATAAAAATGACCCCTTTAATACGGTGCGCCTATTGTATGAAAATAGACCTGACTAGACCCGCTCATCGGCAGTGCGCCTTATAACCCGATGCGCCCTATGGTCCAGAAAATACGGTATTTGTTGCAGCCCTTATTAGATATGCCACACATACATTTGTCTACAGAAGAAGAAAAGAGCGTATACGTATAAAAACTGTCATCTTCCGCTACACACCTAACAAAACCAAATAGCAAACGCATGTAAAACATCTTTAGTATGAACTGAATTACTTCCGCCAGTCTCATTGTACCAGGGGTCACCAACCTTTTTGAAAGCAAGAGCTACTTCTTGGGTAGTGATTAATGCGAAGGGCTACCAGTTTGATACACACTTCAATAAATTGCCAGAAATAGCCAATTTGCTCAATTTACCTTTAACTCTATTTTATTTTAATAATTAATGATATTTACACTTAATTGAACGCTTTAAAAGAGGAGAAAACACGAAAAAAATGACAATTAAATTTTGAAACATAGTTTATCTTCAATTTTGATTCTTTAAAATTCAAAATTCAACCGAAAAAAAGAAGAGAAAAACTAGCAAATTCGAATCTTTTTGAAAAAATTAAAAAAATAAATTATGGAACATCATTAGTAATTTTTCCTGATTAAGATTAATTTTAGAATTTTGATGACATGTTTTAAATAGGTTAAAATCCAATCTGCACTTTGTTAGAATACATAACAAATTGGACCAAGCTATATTTCTAACAAAGACAAATCATTATTTCTTCTAGATTTTCCAGAACAAAAATTTTAAAAGAAATTCAAAAGACTTTGAATTAAGATTTCAATTTGATTCCAAAGATTTTCTAGATTTTCCAGAATATTTTTTTTGAATTTTAATCATAATAAATTTGAAGAAATATTTCACAAATATTCTTCGTCGAAAAAACAGAAGTTAAAATGAAGAATTAAATTAAAATGTATTTATTATTCTTTACAATAAAAAAAATAAATGTACTTGAACATTGATTTAAATTGTCAGGAAAGAAGAGGAAGGAATTTAAAAGGTAAAAAGGTATATGTGTTTAAAAATCCTAAAATCATTTTTAAGGTTGTATTTTTTCTCTAAAATTGTTTTTCTGAAAGTTATAAGAAGCAAAGTAAAAAAATAAATTGTGAAGACCAAATCTTTAAAATATTTTCTTGGATTTTCAAATTCTATTTGAGTTTTGTCTCTCTTAGAATTAAAAATGTCGGGCACAGCGAGACCAGCTTGCTAGTAAATAAATAACATTTTAAAAATATAGGCAGCTCACTGGTAAGTGCTGCTATTTGAGCTATTTTTAGAACAGGCCAGCGGGCTACTCATCTGGTCCTTACGGGCTACCTGGTGCCCGCGGGCACCGCGTTGGTGACCCCTGCATTAGACTAATGTTGGTCTTCCTGGGCATCCAAAGTGGGCATAAGTGTACACGCTGAATAGAAATGTTGCAATGAAGGAATGTCCTGCAAATAAAGAGGGTGTGTGGGTGTATAGATTACTTTTATGTTGTGTTTTATGTGTTTGATACTACATGTGCACATTTTGAAAAAGTGAATCTTGCCCAATAAAAAAAAGAAATGGTAGCAGTTATCAGTTTATTTACAGCACCCACAAAAATTCACTCCCTCCACACGTTTTCCACAAAAGTTATTTCCACTTCAGTTCCAATAGTAAACAGCAGTAGTATCCAATAATAGAGTACAAAGAAATATGACACCCATTCTTCCGAGTCTTTTTTCTGGTAGCACTTAGCTTGACACAATGGTGGGTTTGGGGAAAAAATCCAACTAGTGTAATTGTGTATGCGTGTAGTTTAGGGCTGGGTAATTACAAACCCCGTTTCCATATGAGTTGGGAAATGGTGTTAGATGTAAATATAAACGGAATACAATGATTTGCAAATCATTTTCAAGCCATATTCAGTTGAATATGCTACAAAGACAACATATTTGATGCTCAAACTGATAATTTTTAATTTTTTTTTTGCTAATAATCATTAACTTTAGAATTTGATGGCAGCAACACGTGACAAAGAAGTTGGGAAAGGTGGCAATAAATACTGATAAAGTTGAGGAATGCTCATCAAACACTTATTTGGAACATCCCACAGGTGAACAGGCTAATTGGGAACAGGTGGGTGCCATGATTGGGTATAAAAGTAGATTCCATGAAATGCTCAGTCATTCACAAACAAGGATGGGGCGAGGGTCACCACTTTGTCAACAAATGCCTGAGCAAATTGTTGAACAGTTTAAGAAAAACCTTTCTCAAGCAGCTATTGCAAGGAATTTAGGGATTTCACCATCTACGCTCCGTAATATCATCAAAGGGTTCAGAGAATGTGGAGAAATCACTGCAGGTAAGCAGCTAAGCCCGTGACCTTCCATCCCTCAGGCTGTACTGCATCAACAAGCCACATCAGTGTGTAAAGGATATCACCACATGGGCTCAGGAACACTTCAGAAAACCACTGCCAGTAACTACAGTTGGTCGCTACATCTGTAAGTGCAAGTTAAAACTCTCCTATGCAAGGCGGAAACCGTTTATCAACAACACCCAGAAACGCCGTCGGCTTCGCTGGGCCTGAGCTCATCTAAGATGGACTGATACAAAGTGGAAAAGTGTTCTGTGGTCTGACGAGTCCACATTTCAAATTGTTTTTGGAAATTGTGGACGTCGTGTCCTCCGGACCAAAGAGGAAAAGAACCATCCGGATTGTTATAGGCGCAAAGTGTAAAAGGCAGCATGTGTGATGGTATGGGGGTGTATTAGTGGCCAAGACATGGGTAACTTACACATCTGTGAAGGCACCATTAATGCTGAAAGGTACATACAGCTTTTGGAGCAACATATGTTGCCATCCAAGCAACGTTACCATGGACGCCCCTGCTTATTTCAGCAAGACAATGCCAAGCCACATGTTACATCAACGTGGCTTCATAGTAAAAGAGTGCGGGTACTAGACTGGCCTGCCTGTAGTCCAGACATTGAAAATGTGTGGCACCTGCAATAGCAGAAGGGAGACCCCCGGACTGTTGAACAACTTAAGCTGTACATCAAGCAAGAATGGGAAAGAATTCCGCTTCCAAAATGTGTCTCCTCACTTCCCAAACCTTTACTGAGTGTTGTTCAAAGGAAAGGCCATGTAACACAGTGGTGAACATGCCCTTTCCCAACTACTTTGGCACGTGTTGCAGCCATGACATTCTAAGTTAATTATTATTTGCAACAAAAAAAAAAAAAAGTTTATGAGTTTGAACATGAAATATGTTGTCTTTGTAGCATATTCAACTGAATATGGCTTGAAAAGGATTTGCAAATCATTGTATTCCGTTTATATTTACATCTAACACCATTTCCCAACTCGTATGGAAACAGGGTTTGTATTTTGCTTCGGCGGGCCAAATTTAGAGAAAAAAATGTGTCTGGGGGCCAGTATATCTATTTTCAAGAACACTAATACAAAACCTCACAATGAAGTCTGATTGAAAGCTAAAAAGGTTATCACTGACCGCCTTAAAAAACTGAATGGAATTTAAACATTTTTTACTAAATGAGACACCCAGAATGTAGATGAAAACAAAGAATGTTACAATATTAACTATGAAGGATAAAACACTGAATATTGACAACATATGAACGTCACACCCCCTCCCCATCCACATATTTTAGTGGCCTAGTGGTTAGAGTGTCCGCCCTGAGATGGGTAGGTCGTGAGTTCAAACCCCGGCCGAGTCATACCAAAGACTATAAAAATGGGAGCCATTACCTCCCTGCTCGGCACTCAGCATCAAGGGTTGGAATTGGGGGTTAAATCACCAAAAATGATTCCCGGGCGCGGCCACCGCTGCTGCCCACTGCTCCCCTCACCTCCCAGGGGGTGATAAAGGGTGATGGGTCAAATGCAGAGGACAAATTTCACCACCCCTAGTGTGTGTGTGACAATCATTGCTACTTTAACTTGCTCTGTTGATTGCTATTCTGAATGTTGCTGGGTCGGGTTTGGTTTTGGAATTGCATCATTGCATTATTATGGTATTGTTGTGTATTGTTTTGTTGGATTGATTAATACAAAAAATAAAATTAATAAAGAAAAAAAGGAAAAAAAAGAATCAGAATTGTTTTTATTGCCATTTTTTGAGAACGGGTTCCCAAACTAGGAATTGTTGTTGGTGCAATGGTGCAACATAACACACATATAACACAGAATATGTGAGGAACTCGCATGGCTGCCATTTGTGTGTCCCCAAGATGCAAGAACCAGGAGGAGGATTAGCAGGTAAAATGATTTTAATTATCATCAACAGAAAATAAAGCAGTCTTGCATAAAAAGTTCCAAACGTAGAGAGTCTATCATCGAGCCCTGAGGAGTGCTCGAGAGAAAACATAAATAGACATATGCTGATTGGCAGCAGGTGTGGACCGGCTGCCAATCAGCGGCAGGTGAGGAGAAAACAGTGCTCTGCGGAACAAACAGGACATTTAACAAAATAAGAGCACTGACAGGAAGTAATACAAAAACAAGGAAACAAACGGAAATGAGGTGACCGATCGTCAGAGAATAGGTAAGAACATGAGCTGTAACTGAGCTAAGTAAGTGTCATGATCTGTGGTCTGGATTATGTTTTTGTCATTTTTGTTAGTTTTGGACTCTTTTAGTTCCTGTTTGCGCTCCCTTGTTTGTTTAGTTACCATGGCGACTTATTAGTTTCACCTGCCTCTGGTGTTCGGGACACGCATCTGCTCTAATCAAGAAGACCAATATTTAAGCCTGTCTTTGTTAGTCAGTCGTCCTGGCGTCATTGCTTAGTTCAGTGTTTTTCAACCACTGTGCCGCGGCACACTAGTCTGGTGTGCCGTGGGAGATGATCTCATTTCACCTATTTGGGTTAAAAATACTTTTTGCAAAGCAGTAATTATAGTCTGCAAATGATGTGTTGCTGTTGAGTGTCGGTGCTGTCTAGAGCTCGGCAGAGTAACCATGTTGGAAACAGCGGGAGGCAGTGTGCAGGTAAAAAGGTGTCTAATGCTTAAACCAAAAATAAACAAAAGGTGAGTGCCCCTAAGAAAAGGCATTGAAGCTTAGGGAAGGCTATGCAGAACGAAACTAAAACTGAACTGGCTACAAAGTCAACAAAAACAGAATGCTGGACGACAGCAAAGACTTACTGTGGAGCAAAGACGGCGTCCACAAAGTACATCCGAACATGACATGACAATCAACAATGTCCCCACAGAGAAGGATAAAAACAACTGAAATATTCTTGACTGCTAAAACAAAGTAGATGCGGGAAATATCGCTCAAAGGAAGACATGAAACTGCTACAGGAAAATACCAAAAAAAGAGCAAAAGCCACCAAAATAGGAGCGCAAGACAAGAACTAAAACACTACACACAGGAAAACAGCAATAAACTACAAATAAGTCAGGGTGTGATGTGACAGTTGGTGACAGTACACCTACTTTGAGACAAGAGCTATAGTGATGCATGTTTGGTTATGGTTTGAATTCATATCCAACACTTGCAACGACGACTTTTTACTGTCAACTGAGTTTCGTTTTTTAATGATTTCTGCTGGTGGTGTGCCTCTGCATTTTTTCAACGCAAAAAATGTGCTTTGGCTCAAAAAAGGTTGAAAAACACTGGCTTAGTTCATGCTGCTCCTTCCATGTCTGATTCCACAGTTATGCCAGTTGCTCCATGCCATAGTTTGGTTAGTTGTTTTTATGTCTTTAGTTTCATGTTTCATGTCCTAAGTCATGGGTGTCAAACTCTGGCCCGCCGTGTAATTTCATTTGGCCCTTGAGGCAATATCAAATTAACATTAGAGCTGGCCCGCCGGTATTATACAGCGGCACCGCTAATACTCATACTTGCCAAGACTCCCGAATTTCAGTGCCCCTCCCGAAAATCTCCCGGGGCAACCATTCTCACGAATTTCTCCCGATTTCCACCGGGACAACAATAATGGGGGCGTGCCTTAAAGGCACTGCCTTCAGCGTCCTCTACAACCTGCCGTCACGTCCACTTTTCCTCCGTACAAACAGCGCACCGGCCCAGTCACATAATATATGCGGCTTTTACACACACACACAAGTGAATGCATGGCATACTTGGTCAACGGCCATGCAGGTCACACTGAGGGTGTCCGTATAAACAAGTTTAACACTGTTGCAAATATGCACCACACTGTGAACCCACACCAAACAAGAATGACAAACACATTTCGGGAGAACATCCACAACATAAACACAACAGAACAAATACCCAGAACCCCTTGCAGCACTAACTCTTCTGGGACGCTACAATATACACCCCCCGCTACCACCAAATGTGGATGTTTACCTCAGAAGGCTGCAAATAGAAAAGAGGCATTACATTTTTGATTTGAATTTTATTTAATATACCATTGATGTTTTTTCGTTTGTTTTTCGATAGTTGATTTTGCTCGTTTGCTCGCTTGTTGATAGCTCGTTGCTTTGATTGTTCCATATTCAGTGTTATAGCAAATCAGTGTAGCAAACTGAGCAATAATTAACATTTTATTCATGCACTTTCTTTTGCTACTTCAAGGCTTGAATGTTTGATTCATTCATTATTGTTATTTTATTTTCAAATGTATTATTAGCCTGTGGAAAAAGTTTATTTTGATATTTACCTTAGAAGGCTGCAAACTGGATTTTGCATGTCACTAAAGTTATATAAGCCTTGCTTGTTCAATAGACAATGCAAAACTTGTTTGGGTCCCAATTGAAAGGTTAATTTGTTCAACCTTGGCCCGCGGCTTTGTTCACTTTTACATTTTGTCCCACTCTGTATTTGAGTTTGACACCCCTGTCCTAAGTTGTTTGGCACGCTTGCCTTCGGGTTGTTTTCTGGGTTTTTTTGTACTTCGTTGAGTGTTAGTTGAATAATTAAATATGTTCCTACCTTCACGCCTTAATAGTCCGATTGCATCCCGGGAGAACAAACCTCGCAGTAAGCTGCGACCCCCCCCCCCCCCCCCCCCTCGTCATGACAGTAAGCTGGAAAACAGAAAGTCTAATTAATTCAATTAGCCGGACTTGTTCCTCCGGAGGAGTTGTGATGAAGTCAAACTCTCAGAGATGCATGTGTTGCACTGCAAAAAGTCAGTGTTCAAAAATAAGAAAAAAAAAATACAAACATGAGGGGTATTTTATTTGAACTAAGCAAAATGATCTGCCAATAGAACAAGAAAATTTGGCTTGTCAAGACTTTCCAAAACAAGTAAAATTAGCTAACATCAATGAACCCAAAAACAGCTTAAAATAAGTATATTCTCACTAATAACAAGTGCACTTTTCTTGGTACAAAAAAAAAAAAGAGATCTTTTTGCTCAATATGTTAAAAAATATTCTTAAATGAAGTAAATGCTAGTGCCATTATCTTGACATAATGATATGCGCTCGGCATTACATTTCTTGAAACCAGCAAACTTATACTAAAAACTAATTTATTGTTCTTAATGGAAAGGCAACAAGGCAAGCGCTTGTTACTCTCGGGGTCTCCTAGCCGCTCAGGCAAATCATATTGTCTAAAAATGCATTTTTCCATGGATAACATGACATCATCACGCCAAGTGCGTGCTCTTTCAGTCAATTAGTGCGCATATATACAGCCCGGCCCACGGACAAAATGTTTTTAATTGTAATTTTGAAGAATTTATCTGAATGTGCATGAACTATTACTGTTTAAAATTGTTAGAAATGTTAAATGTTTAAATATTAACTGTCAGTTTACTGTACTGTGCCAACTGTACTACTATATGAGTACATATTTTCTATTGTTTCATTGAAAATAAAACAGCAAAGTCCATTTGGCTGTCATCTGTTTTAATTATGAGACACAATTGTGTCAAAGTCAGGATTTTTTTTTTTTCATGCTTGAAATAAGAAATGATGACTTTAAAAAAGTAGTTTCATACTTGTGAGTGTTGATGACACAACAGTTGATATTCTAGTTTCAAGCATGTTTTACTCAATATAGGTCATAACATCTCAGCAACAAGCTGTAATATCTTACTGACATCATTTAGGACCAAAACACTTAAAACAAGTAAAACACTCTATAACATCAAATCTGCTTAGTGCGGGGGTCGGCAACCAGCGGCTCTAGAGCCGCATGCGGCTCTTTAGCGCCGCCCTAGTGGCTCTCTGGAGCTTTTTCCAAAATGTATGAAGAATGGAAAAAGATGAGGGGAAAAAAATATATTTTTTGTTTTAGTATGGTTTCTGTAAGAGGACAAACATGACACAAACCTCCCTAATTGTTATAAAGCACACTGTTTATACTAAACATGCTTCACTGATTCGAGTATGTGGCGAGCGCCGTATTGTCCTACTAATTTTGGCGGTCTTTGAACTCACCTCAGTTTGTTTACATGTATAACTTTCTCCGACTTTCTAGGACGTGTTTTATGCCACTTCTTTTTCTGTCTCGTTTTGTCCACCAAACTTGTAACTTTGTGCATGAATGCACAAAGGTGAGTTGTGTTGATGTTATTGACTTGTGTGGATCGAGTGCTAATCAGACATATTTGGTCACTGCATGACTGAAAGCTAATACACTACCGTTCAAAAGTTTGGGGTCACCCAAACAATTTTGTGGAATAGCCTTCATTTCTAAGAACAAGAACAGACTGTCGCGTTTCAGATGAAAGTTCCATTTTGAGCGTTTAATTGACCCCACAAATGTGATGCTCCAGAAACTCAATCTGCTCAAAGGAAGGTCAGTTTTGTAGCTTCTGTAACGAGCTAAAGTGTTTTCAGATGTGTGAACATGATTGCACAAGGGTTTTCTAATCATCAATAAGCCTTCTGAGCCAATGAGCAAACACATTGTACCATTAGAACACTGGAGTGATAGTTGCTGGAAATGGGCCTCTATACACCTATGTAGATATTGCACCAAAAAGCAGACATTTGCAGCTAGAATAGTCATTTACCACATTAGCAATGTATAGAGTGTATTTCTTTCAAGTTAAGACTAGTTTAAAGTTATCTTCATTGAAAAATAAGGACATTTTAATGTGACCCCAAACTTTTGAACGGTAGTGTAGATGCTAACATGCTATTTAGGCTAGCGATATGTACATATTGCATCATTATGCCTCATTTGTAGCTATATTTGAGCTCATTTAGTTTCCTTTAAGTCATCTTAATTCAATTTATATCTGAGGACACACTATCTGTATGTAATATGGCTTTTAATTTTTTGCGGCTCCAGACAAATTTTCGTATTTTATTTTGTATTTCGGGTTGCCGATCCCTGGCTTAGTGAGAAGAATTATCTTATCAGACAGAAAATAAGCAAATATAACTAGGGATGTCCGATAATGGCTTTTTGCCGATATCCGATATTCCGATATTGTCCAACTCTTTAATTACCGATACCGATATCAATTGATATATGCAGTCGTGGAATTAACACATTATTATGCCTAATTTGGACAACCAGGTATGGTGAAGATAAGGTATTTTTTTTAAAAAAAATAGTAAAATAAGATAAATAAATTAAAAACATTTTCTTGAATAAAAAAGAAAGTACAACAATATAAAAACAGTTCCATAGAAACTAGTAATGAATGGAAATGAGTAAAATTAAGTGTTAAAGGTTAGTACTATTAGTGGAGCAGCAGCACACACAATCATGTGTGCTTACGGACTGTATCCCTTGCACACTGTATTGATATATATTGATATATAATGTAAGAACCAGAATATTAATAACAGAAAGAAACAACCCTTTTGTGTGAATGAGTGTGAATGGGGGAGGGAGGTTTTTTGGGTTGGTGCACTAATTGTAAGTGTATCTTGTGTTTTTTATGTTGATTTAATAAAAATAAAACAAATAAAATTTAAAAAAAACCGATAACAATAATAAAAAAAATGATACCGATAATTTCCAATATTACATTTTAACGCATATAAATATATAATATATATATAATCTTTATTTGAGATATTTCATCTTACTTAGATTTCACTTTTTGCAGTGTGCATACTGTTGTTGATAGTATTCATTTTTGTTTGACCGCTTTTAGATTGTTTTGTGTCATGTTTGTGTGTCCTCCCACTCGCTCTGTCTGTTGCTATTCTCAATGTTGCTGGGTCGGGTTTGGTTTTGGAGTTGCATCATTGCATTATTATGCTATTGCTTTGTTGGATTGATTAATTTAAAAAAAAAAGACATCCGAGGTGAAACTTGATCCAGATTGGGCAGTTTTTGTTGTCTCTTCCAAGGCACCGTTATGCAACTGCTGGCCTCGTGAGCCGCCTAAAAATAACGCCAGCTTACAAAACAAGCAATTCAGCGTCACCACACCTCGCTCACTCACCCAAACGCTGTCATTACTTAGCCATGGTGTTATAACCACACAGTGCAACATCATTGTCTCCTGCTGGCTGAGAGGAATACTGTAGTCCTCACACTAAAACATGTGCTGGTGCATCAACCAAGACTCTTTTTTTTTTCTTTCTTCCTCCCTGCCACCAGGGGTTGAAGGATGAAAAATTAAAAACAACATCTCTGTTCCCTCATTTCACTTGCCTGGCAACATGTTCCGGGTGCTGATCCGAGACCGAGGTGTGTGTTTGTGTGGGCCAGGGAGGGGTTAAGCTTGAGAGTGTGTGTGTGTGTGTGTGTGTGTGTGTGTGTGTGTGTGTGTGTGTGTGTGTGTGTGTGTGTGTGTGTGTGTGTGTGTGTGTGTGTGTGTGTGTGTGTGTGTGTGTGTGTGTGTGTGTGTGAGCAGTCTCAACTGCAACAACACCATCACTAATTCATATGTTGTTTTCTCATCTGCTGGGACTTAGCTGTCCTTCACTCGCTAGTTTCCCCCTTGGAATGCAGCCCTGTTTCTTCACAAGTCGGAATAAATTCACTTTGATTAAAGAGCAGGGACACCTACAAATATGTCTTGCAGTCTATCACACACGCACACACACACACACACACACACACACACACACACACACACACACACACACACACACACACACACACACACACGCACACACCAGCCAGTACATTCAGTACACTGCAAAAACTGAAATCTAAGTAAGATGAAATATGTCAAATAAGGGTGATATTTGCTTATTTTCTGTCTGATAAGATCATTCTTCTCACTAAGCAGATTTGATGTAAGAGTGTTTTACTTGTTTTAAGTGTTTTGTTCCTAAATGATCTCAGTAAGATATTACAGCTTGTTGCTGAGATGTTATGACCTATATTGAGTAAAACATGCTTGAAACTATCTTTGTCCAAATGTCTAAAACACCCAGCAATGGTGCACAGGAAGGTGGGAAGAAGAGGGGAAAAGGCGGCCAAAATGGTCAAAAGTCCCAATTTTGTCCAAAATACCTCCCCGGGTTCCAGTCCCACGAGTCCCGCCGCCGCCGCACAAGTCCCGGGTTGCAAAAAATGTCCAAAACACACCCAGCAAAGTCCCACGGGAAGTGGGGAGAAAGGTGAGAAAAGTGGCAAAAGTCCCCAAAAATGTTCAAAATACCTACCCAGGTTCGAGTCCCACAAGACCCGCCGCCGGCCGCGCAAGTCCCGGGACGCCCAAAATGTCCATAACACACCCGGCCGAGTCCGACGGGGAGGGAGATAAAAGTTGGAAAAGTTGGAAAAGTCGGCAAAAATGTTCAAAATACCTACCCAGGTTGGAGTCCCACATGGAGTGGCACAAGTCTTAAGACTTGTGGCACTCCAACCCGGGTAGGATTTTTGAACATTTTACCGATATTTCTCACTTTTCTCCCAGCATTCCCGTAGGACTTTGCTGGGTGCGTTTTGGACATTTTGGGCATCCCGGGACTTGCGCGGCCACACATAAGATTTTATGTGAGAGTGTTTTACTTGTTTTAAGTGTTTTGGTCCTAAATGATGTCAGTAAGATATTACAGCTTGTTGCTGAGATGTTATGACCTATATTGAGTAAAACATGCTTGAAACTATTTTTGTCCAAATGTCCAAAACACCCAGCAATGGTGCACAGGAAGGTGGGGAAGAAGAGGGGAAAAGGCGGCCAAAATGGTCAAAAGTCCCAATTTTGTCCAAAATACCTCCCCGGGTTCCAGTCCCACGAGTCCCTCCGCGCGGCCGTACAAGTCCCGGGTTGCAAAAAATGTCCAAAACACACCCAGCAAAGTCCCACGGGAAGTGGGGGAGAAAGGTGAGAAAAGTGGGCAAAAGTCCCAAAAATGTTCAAAATACCTACCCAGGTTCGAGTCCCACAAGACCCGCCGCCGGCCGCGCAAGTCCCGGGACGCCCAAAATGTCCATAACACACCCGGCCGAGTCCGACGGGGAGGGGAGATAAAAGTTGGAAAAGTTGGAAAAGTCGGCAAAAATGTTCAAAATACCTACCCAGGTTGGAGTCCCACATGGAGTGGCACAAGTCTTAAGACTTGTGGCACTCCAACCCGGTAGGATTTTTGAACATTTTACCGATATTTCTCACTTTTCTCCCAGCATTCCCGTAGGACTTTGCTGGGTGCGTTTTGGACATTTTGGGCATCCCGGGACTTGCGCGGCCATACATAAGATTTTATGTGAGAGTGTTTTACTTGTTTTAAGTGTTTTGGTCCTAAATGATGTCAGTAAGATATTACAGCTTGTTGCTGAGATGTTATGACCTATATTGAGTAAAACATGCTTGAAACTATTTTTGTCCAAATGTCCAAACACCCAGCAATGGTGCACAGGAAGGCGGGGAAGAAGAGGGGGAAAAGGCGGCCAAAATGGTCAAAAGTCCCAATTTTGTCCAAAATACCTCCCCGGGTTCCAGTCCCACGAGTCCCGCCGCCGGCCGTACAAGTCCCGGGGTGGCAAAACATGTCCAAAACACACCCAGCAAAGTCCCACGGGAAGTGGGGGAGAAAGGTGAGAAAAGTGGGCAAAAGTCCCCAAAAATGTTCAAAATACCTACCCAGGTTCGAGTCCCACAAGACCCGCCGCCGGCCGCGCAAGTCCCGGGACGCCCAAAATGTCCATAACACACCCGGCCGAGTCCGACGGGGAGGGGGGATAAAAGTTGGAAAAGTTGGAAAAGTCGGCAAAAATGTTCAAAATACCTACCCAGGTTGGAGTCCCACATGGAGTGCCACAAGTCTTAAGACTTGTGGCACTCGAACCCGGGTAGGATTTTTGAACATTTTACCGATTTTTCTCACTTTTCTCCCCGCATCCCGTGGGACTTTGCTGGGTGCGTTTTGGACATTTTGGGCATCCCGGGACTTGCGCGGCCATACATAAGATTTTATGTGAGAGTGTTTTACTTGTTTTGTTCCTAAATGATGTCAGTAAGATATTACAGCTTGTTGCTGAGATGTTATGACCTATATTGAGTAAAACATGCTTGAAACTATTTTTGTCCAAATGTCCAAAACATACCCAGCAATGGTGCACAGGAAGGTGGGGAAGAAGAGGGGAAAAGGCGGCCAAAATGGTCAAAAGTCCCAATTTTGTCCAAAATACCTCCCCGGGTTCCAGTCCCACGAGTCCCGCCGCCGGCCGTACAAGTCCCGGGTTGCAAAAAATGTCCAAAACACACCCAGCAAAGTCCACGGGAAGTGGGGGAGAAAGGTGAGAAAAGTGGGCAAAAGTCCCCAAAAATTTTCAAAATACCTACCCAGGTTCGAGTCCCACAAGACCCGCCGCCGGCCGCGCAAGTCCCGGGACACCCAAAATGTCCATAACACACCCGGCCGAGTCCGACGGGGAGGGGAGATAAAAGTTGGAAAAGTCGGCAAAAATGTTCAAAATACCTACCCAGGTTGGATTCCCACATGGAGTGCCACAAGTCTTAAGACTTGTGGTACTCGAACCCGGGTAGGATTTTTGAACATTTTACCGATATTTCTCACGTTTCTCCCAGCATTCCCGTAGGACTTTGCTGGGTGCGTTTTGGACATTTTGGGCATCCCGGGACTTGCGCGGCCACACATAAGATTTTATGTGAGAGTGTTTTACTTGTTTTAAGTGTTTTGGTCCTAAATGATGTCAGTAAGATATTACAGCTTGTTGCTGGGATGTTATGACCTATATTGAGTAAAACATGCTTGAAACTATTTTTGTCCAAATGTCCAAAACACCCAGCAATGGTGCACAGGAAGGTGGGGTAGAAGAGGGGAAAAGGCGGCCAAAATGGTCAAAAGTCCCAATTTTGTCCAAAATACCTCCCCGGGTTCCAGTCCCACGAGTCCCGCCGCCGGCCGCACAAGTCCCAGGTTGCAAAAAATGTCCAAAACACACCCAGCAAAGTCCCACGGGAAGTGGGGGAGAAAGGTGAAAAAAGTGGGCAAAAGTCCCCAAAAATGTTCAAAATACCTACCCAGGTTCAAGTCCCACAAGACCCGCCGCCGGCCGCGCAAGTCCCGGGATGCCCAAAATGTCCATAACACACCCGGCTTAGTCCGACGGGGAGGGAGGATAAAAGTTGGAAAAGTCGGCAAAAATGTTCAAAATACCTACCCAGGTTGGAGTCCCACATGGAGTGCCACAAGTCTTAAGACTTGTGGCACTCGAACCCGGGTAGGATTTTTGAACATTTTACCGACTTTTCTCACTTTTCTCCCGCATTCCCGTGGGACTTTACTGGGCACGTTTTGGACATTTTGGGCATCCCGGCCAGCGGCGGGACTTGCGCAGCCAGCGGCAAGACTTGTGGGACTCGAACCTGGGTAGGTATTTTGGAAATTTTGGGGACTTTTGCCGACTTTTCCAACTTTTATCCCCCCCTACCCGTGGGACTCGGCTGGGTGTGTTATGGACATTTTGGGCATCCCGGGACTTGTACGGCCACACATAAGATTTGATGTTAGAGTGTTTTACTTGTTTTAAGTGTTTTGGTCCTAAATGATGTCAGTAAGATATTACAGCTTGTTGCTGAGATGTTATGACCTATATTGAGTAAAACATGCTTGAAACTAGAATATCAACTGTTGTGTCATCAACACTCACAAGTATAAAACTACTAAGGTAATGGCTCCCATTTTTATAGTCTTTGGTATGACTCGGCCGGGGTTTGAACTCACGACCTACCCATCTCAGGGCGGACACACTAACCACTAGGCCACTGAGTAGGTTTTCCATGCCCCCAACCTTGTGGGAACAGTTTGGAGCGGGACCCAACGTGACTGTGCACCAGTGGACAAAGCAAGGTCCATAAAGACATGGATGACAGAGTCTGGTGTGGATGAACTTGACTGGCCTGCACAGAGTCCTGACCTGAACCCCATTAGACCACCTTTTGGGATTAATTAGAACGGAGACTGAGAGCCAGACCTTCAGTGTGTGACCTCACCAATGCGCTTTTGGAAGAATACGCTATAAACACACTCCGCCACCTTGTGGACAGCCTTCCCAGAAGAGTTGAAGCTGCAATAGCTGCAAAAGATCGTATTGACCCCTATGGGTGAGGAATGGGATTGCACTTCAAGTTCATACGTGAGTCAAGGCAGGTGGCCAAATACTTTTTGGCAATAAAGTGTATTTTAAAACAAACTTTTGAAATAACTCCGACAGTGTCAGTCAAAAGCAAGGAAAATAATAGTTTGTATAGCAGCAGTGCATGTGATGATGCCAACACAATGTGATGATACTGTTGCCAACACAATGTGATGATACTGTTGCCAACACAATGCATGCACACCACATTATGCGCCACGCATGCTGGCTGGCTTGGCGGATGCCGATGGCACCCAGCTGTGCGGCGTGTGTCACCGCGGGTGATTCATCGATTGCAGACAGGGCGACTTCTTCCTGTCTTCAAATGGCAGGGAGACAGACGGGATGACAGGTGACGGATGTGCGAGAGGGAGGTAATAGCAAATGTTTCAAGTGATGCTCTTCTGTAAAAAAAAAACAAAATAACTTTGTCAGATAGACATTATTATTCATAGTTCTCCTCCAACTCTGTGACCCTCTTTTTCTCCCTGCTGGCAAGCCACAAGAGATGTCATCTCAATTTATCATCACATCGGTGCGATACAGTGTAGATAATGCTGATATGCACTTCAGCAGTGTGACCTTGGACTGCTGGCACATTGCTGCCCCAGATAGAGGCAGCCTGTCTGGATTCTGGAGTGCCAGACTTTGCAAAAGAGTCGCCCACAGGTGTGAGTGTGAGATGACATCTGCTCTCCCAATACAGCGTTACCTTCAAGTCCCAATACAGCGTTACCTTCAACTCCCAATACAGCGTTACCTTTAAGTCCCAATACAGCGTTACCTTCAACTCCCAATACAGCGTTACCTTCAACTCCCAATACGACGTTACCTTTAAGTCCCAATACAGCGTTACCTTCAACTCCCAATACAGCGTTACCTTCAACTCCCAATACAGCGTTACCTTTAAGTCCCAATACAGCGTTACCTTCAACTCCCAATACAGCGTTACCTTCAACTCCCAATACGACGTTACCTTCTAGTCCATTCTGGGTTATTCGGTCTGAAATAGAACAATAAAAAGAAACGATATAGCATGAAACCTCTCAAGTGGAACCCCCAAAAATAATATAGTTGCGAGTGTGTGTTTGTGTGTGTTAGGGCTGCAACGAACAAGTCGACTAATCGTCGGCTATCTTAACAATTAGTTGACTAATCATCGGCTGTCTTAACGATTAGTCGACTAATCGCCGGCTATCTTAACGATTAGTCGGCTAATCGTCGGCTGTCTTAACGATTAGTAGACTAATCATCGGCTATCTTAACGATTAGTCGACTAATCATCGGCTATATTACGATTATTCGACTAACCATCGGCTATATTAACAATTAGTTGACTAATCGTAGGCTATCTTAACGATTAGTCGACTAATAATCGGCTATCTTAATGATTAGTCGACTAATCATCGGCTATCTCAACAATTAGTCAAGTAATCGTCGGCTATCTTAACAATTATTCGACAAATCATCGGCTATCTTAATGAGTCGACTAAATCGTCGTCTATCTTACTATATTAACGATTAGTCGACTAATCGTCAGCTATCTTAACGATTAGTCGACTAATCATCGGCTATCTTAACGATGAGTCGACTAAATTGTCGGCTATATTACTATCTTAACGATTAGTCAATTAATCATCCACTATCTTAGCGATTAGTGGACTAATCATCTGCTTTCTTAACGATTAGCGGACTAATCACCGGCTATCTTAACGATTATTCGACTAATCTTTGGCTATCTTAACGATTAGTCGACTAATCTTCGCTATCTTAGCGATTAGTTGACTCATCATCGGCTATCTTAACGATTAGTCGACTAATAGCGGCTATCTTAACGATTAGTCGACTAATCATCGGCTATCTTAACGATTAGTCGACTAATCATCGGCTATCTTAACGATGAGTCGACTAAATCGTCGGCTATCTTACTATCTTAACGATTATTTGAGTAATCATCGGCTATCTTAACGATTAGTTGACTAATCATCGGCTATCTTAATGTTTAGTCATCTAATCATCGACTATACTAACGATTAGTCGACTAATAATTGGCTCTCTTAACGATTAGTCGACTAAACTTTGGCTATCTTAACGATTAGTCGACTAATCATCGGCTATCTTAACGATTAGCCGACTAATCGCATTATGATATATTATATATATATATATATATATATATATATATATATATATATATATATACATATATATATATATATATATATATATATATATATATATATATATATATATATATATATATATATATATATATATATATATATATATATATATATATATATATATTATATACATTATATATTACATTATATATGTGGGCTCTGTACCGAGGATGTTGTTGTGGCTTGTACAGCCCTTTGAGACACTTGTGATTTAGGGCTATATAAATAAACATTGATTGATTGATTGATTGATGAAGCGTGCTCCTGTTCAGTGGCTGTCATTTAGCATTTTGGCTTTTAATCTCAGCTTGACAACATGTGCTAATTAATAATAAAGACGACTACTTCATTTAAAAATATTTATTAACTGTAACTCTGCTGCTCATTTGGCTGCTACGGAAATACAAATTAGTACCGTATTTTCCGGACCATAGGGCGCACCGGATTATAAGGCGCACTGCCCACGAGCGGGTCTATTCAGGTCTATTTTCATACAAAAAGCGCATTAAAGGAGTCATAGTATTATGATTATGTTCTAAATGAAACTCTCTAATAACTAAAGTTCCTTGGGTAAATAATGTAAACTCACTACACCGGTATGTTTTAGTGCTTTCATGGTGAGTTTACTGACAGATATAAGTAATAACTTTACACTACTTTATATTAGAAATGGCATCAGTAGAGGATGAATGTCACAAAACAAGAAGATAGAGAAAATTATCGACTATGGCGTCATCACAGACTACAAAGGCGGACACGCGCAAATTTACAGGACTTATGCAGATCCCAAATACAGATCAGCAGGTACCAGAAGGTAAGAAAAGTTGTTTTTGCATAATATTACGAAACAAAACGCCAGATGATATGTCTTACCTTATACACACACCATAAAAATACTCCTATGTTGAAGCACAGTACAATCCATCAAGCGGTGTGGCTTCATAGCTTACCAAAGTCCTACTAAAACCATTTCGATAGGCTTATGAGCGCCGTGTGTAATGTTCTATATTTTCAATGGAACATATAACATGTTGGTGTTGTTTACTAGAGTCATATTGCAGTCTACACATATCTCTTATGTGTGACTGCCATCTACTGATCACACTTATCATTACACCATGTACCAAATAAAATAGCTTCAAGGTCGGTAAGCACAAACAAAATTATTCCGTACATTATACGCACCAAGATTTGAGAAAATGAAAGGATTTTACATGCGCCTTATAGTCCAAAAAATACGGTAGTACAATTTGGTCCATTTAAAAGCAAGGAAAGGCACAGTGCTGAATAAAAATACAGTAATAAATGTTGACGCAAACAACACAAAAACCAACAACCTAACAGTAAAGCTTCCTCAAAAAGGAAAATTAATTGTGTGCAGATGTGTTTGGAAGCCTGCACACAGGAAAATGTTAAGTTTATCCTGCATAATCTGCGCATGGTACAGTAGGAAGGAGATTAATATGTCCTCATTTGTTGTCGTTTACCTGAAACATAAAACATCACAAATTAGGGGGGGTGTCATAAGTTGTTTGACTTGCCTGCATAAAACTCTACAGCTTGAATGTGGGACAATCCAGAATATTTTGACAGTTACTCTAAGAATGTTTAAATTGTACTTAATATCAATTTGCAATTGGAAATATTGTTTAAAAATACAAACATTGTCAACACAACAAATACACTTTAAATAAAATGGCAACTGTATTGATATTTTGCCACAAGTTCAAAGTGTTACTTTGTGTTATATGTTCTTATCTTTTATTAGGAAAGCATTTTCTGCCCAAATACTATGTATTTTTTAACTACCAGTTTCTCCCAATAAACAGGCTCATGTACATTACACGTTCAATTGTTATTTTCTTTAGAAGATAAAAAGAGCTGTACTCCCTAGACAACAATTAAAAGCAGAAGCCTAAATAATCAATGAAAAAAAAACCTGCAGACTGAATGACTGGGGCGCATCGTGGCAAGTGAGGTTTCACACCGATCCATTTCAAAAGCTTTCAAGGCGCCGCAAGCTTGTGGACTGGTGGCGAGGGATCAGTGGTGATTAAAGCTAACCTGGGCAAAAGCAACATGGAAGTAGCCGGCTAAGCACAACACTAAGCATCGATTCTCCAAGCCTGACTCTTTCAGCCTCAACAGCTTCATCTGAGAAGAGCGAGCAGCATGATATTTCAGTTCTTTTATCTGTTGCAGGTGTGGCCAAAGTACGGCCCCTGGGCTTCCTTTGGCCCGCCCGAAGGTTGAATTGTTATTTTTACGGATTTATTTTGAAGCTCTCAAAAGTTGCATGTCTGCAAGCTAACTAACTAGTTGCCATCTAGTAAATGTGAAACTTATCAACTAACTTAAATTCATGGCGGTATTGGTCTGCGCTCCTCACACATGGTGCTGCTGTTCATTCAACTTGGAAACATTAAAAGCCTGTTTAACACTTTTATAGGATAGGATAGGATAGGATAGGATAGGATAGGATAGGATAGGATAGGATAGGACAGGATAGGTCTTTATTGTCATGGCACAAGTACAACAAAACTTTGTTTTCAGCACAAACCCGTTCAAGATGAGACAAACAAACAGTGTACAGGGTTACAGAATAGGAACGCTGATGGGTCGCCACAAGGCGCCCTGTAAAAGATAGGAAAAAGTTCAAACGCTGGGGAAGGATGAGTAAAAAAATACAATCTAGACTGGGTTCACAAGGGGGCCCAGTCTGGAGTGGGAAAAAAACCTCCATAGCAAAGCACATACACTTATTACAACATACATTTCGAGGTATCTAGCAACAGAGGGAAGGGAGTGCGGGGTCATGGTGGCTGGCCGCAGCTCTCAGGCGCTGACCATCCGTCCATCACCCCTATGGGATTTGCGTCGAGGGCGTTGGATTAGGGGTGGGGTATGTGTGTGTGTGTGGCGTATATTTTTGTGGATGCATGTTTTTGTGTAAGCCTGCAGCGTGTCTCTTTTCCATGGCCTTGATGTCATGCAGTCGCTAGTCCAAAGTCAACAACAACAGGTGTGTGTCCATGAGAGACAAGAAGGTAGTTTGATGTGTCTTCGTCCTTCAGGAGAGTCTCCAAGCCAGGGAAACAATCCAAGTTAGACCGTTTTGTATACGAGTGAAAACAAAATGTGTTTTTCACTCTAAATTGTCTATGACTGGTCCTCAAACCTGCGGAGCAGACAGTCCGACGTGATCCAAATCACAAAGTGTCCACAGTTCTTGCCGCATTCTCCAATCATTTGTGGCAACTTTGGGCTACTTTGAAGACTGCCAGCAACTTCCAATTTGTGGACAAACCAGAGCAACGCTTACTCCGATCAGCAGATGTCCTGTTGTCATAATTCCCAATAGGTGATATCTTCACGTCCTCGACTGAAAGGGTTGCCAGGCACTCCTTCTTCTCCCAAGAGTCCGTTGTGTGTCCAGCAACAACAAGCAGGTTCCCCTAAACCCAAGATCTTGTCAATTTTGTTGAGGCCAGATAAATAGTTCCAATGTTGATTTGGAGAGCAGTGCAAAAAGAGGCAACAAATAAGTTAAGACAAGACAAGACAAAGAAGCAAGCTGGAGAGATAAGGGAGAGGAAAGGGGAGCGTCTACCCTCCATGAGTGCCAGAGAGAAAGGCCACTTTAACACTTTGGGTACATTACACATGTCTATTTTTATATTTCAGTCAATATTGTACTCAATCTTATTATTTGTCAATCACAGTTGGCTATCTTAACGATTAGTCGACTAATCAATGGATATCTTAACGATTGGTTGACTAATCGTCGGCTATCTAAATGATTAGTCGACTAATCTTCGGATATCTAAACGATTAGCTGACTAATCATTGGCCGACTTAACGATTAGTTGACTAATCATCGGTTATCTTAATGATTATTCCCACCTTCTACCTTCCTAGTCACGTCCGTTGTGTCCTTGGGCAAGACACTTCACCCTTTGCCTCTGATGGCTGCTGGTTAGCGCCTTGCATGGCAGCTCCCGCCATCAGTGTGTGAATGTGTGTGTGAATGGGTAAATGTGGAAATACTGTCAAAGCGCTTTGAGTACCTTGAAGGTAGAAAAGCGCTATACAAGTACAACCCATTTATCATTTATTATTTAGTCGACTAATCAACGGATATCTTAACGATTAGTCGACTAATCATTAGATATCTCCACGATTAGTCGACTAATCGTGGCTATCTCAATGATTAGTCGACTAATCTTCTGATATCTTAACGATTAGTAGATTAATCGTAGGCTATCTTGGCGATTAGTCGCATAATCGTTGGCTATCTCAATGATTAGTCGACTAATCTTCAGATATCTTAACGATTAGTCGACTAATCATCGGCTATCTTAACGATTAGTTGACTAATCACATTATGAAGCGTGCACCTGTTCAGTGGCTCTCATTTAGCCTTTTGGCTTTTAGTCTCAGCTTGACAACATGTGCTAATTAACAATAAAGATGACTCTACTTCATTTAGAAATATTTATTAACTGTAACTTTTCTGCTCATTTGTGCAAAGTTTCCAATGGCCTCCGTGTCATTTTGCTTGCCTGGGTCCAACATGTTATACAATAATAAAAACGAGACATTATCATTGCATTCAAATAAGTGGACACGGAGCACCAAAGTACCACTCCTTGTCACACAGTCCCAAAGGGTCCCCAACCAAAAGGCAAAAAAAAACAAAAAAACAGAAGGGAAACATCAGGAACACAACAGGATGACACAAGAGCTCAGAGCTCCTGCAACCAGCAGCCACTACAGCGGCATCATCTTGGGAAAATGAAATAAATTGATTGCATGCATGCAATGCAAGGACATGTTTCGGTCAATTTCCACGCCACAAGACCATTACATTTGTAATTGAATTATTTGCAGGCTTTGACTAACTGATTGACTCCAAATCATGTGACAGTTAGGTGCCCCTGCCTCATATTAATAATGTTGCATGCATAGTAATGGAGCCTCATCTCACCTGCAGGAGAAACCGCCAATCTGTTAGTCCCTTACTCTTTTCTAGCTGCTGGCTGTGACATGCAAATCATGTGAGATCAGACACCATCAACCAATCATCTTCATTAGCGCCCAGCAAGAGAAACAATATATTTACTGTATATTTAAAGGTGAGTTGTTGCGCGTGCCAAACCGCCTTTTTGGAATAAAAAATGCAACCTCAATGCTCCGTTCCTTTCCTCCGCCAGACAATCGGAGCTCATTAGCAACAAAAGCACAAGCAGGAAACCAAATTGTTTTTTTGTTTTTTTCTGTCCTACAAAAGATCACGGACACTGTCGGATGTGATTGATTTTTTTGTATCTCAGCAAGCCTGGCGCAAAGTGACTGTGGGTCTGTCCAACTACCCTCAGTACAAATATACAAGCGTTTATTTTTTATGCACCGTATTTTCCGGACCATTGGGCGCTCCGGATTATAAGGCGCACTGCCGGTGAGTGGGTTCTATTCAGGTCTATTTCCATATATAAGGCGCACTGGAGTATAAGGCGCATTAAAGGGGTCATATTATTATGATTATTTTCTAAATGTAAAAGACTTCCTTGTGGTCTACATAACATGTAATGCTGGTTCTTTGCTCAAAATGTAGCCTAAATGATGCATTATAGATAGTCTTCAAGTCGCTTTAGGATGCGCCGTTTTGTGCGTGGTCTTATTTACGTGCCTCCACTTTGACAGCGTCTTCTCCCCGTCATCGTTGTTGTAGCGTTCAATGATGGGGGTGGAAGAAGTGTCAAAAGATGGAGCTAACTGTTTTAATGACATTCAGACTTTACTTCAATCAATAACGGAGCAGCATCTCCTCATCCGTGGCTCACTAGTGCAACAACAACGCCCGAAATGTGTCCAGTGAAAAAGCGTCCGACCGGAAGTCTCTAATAATAAATAATCATCGGCTATCTTAACGATTAGTCGACTAATCATCACTATCTTAACGATTAGTCGACTAATCGTTGGCTATCCTAACGATGTGTCGACTAATCATCGGCTATCTTAACGATTAGTCGACTAATCGTCGGCTATCCTAACGATTAGTCGACTAATCATCGGCTGTATTAACAATTAGCCGCCTAATCGTCGGCTATCTTAACGATTAGTCGACTAATCATCGGCTGTATTAACGATTAGTCGACTAATCATCAGCTATCTTGCCGATTAGTCGACTAATCATCTGCTATCCTAAATATTTGTCGACTAATCATCGGCTATCCTAACGATTAGTCGACAAATCATCAGTTATCCTAACGATTAGTCGACTAATCATCGGCTATATTAACAATTAGTCAATTAATCATCGGCTATCTTAACGATTAGTCGACTAATCGTCGGCTATCCTAACGATTAGTCGACTAATCATCGCTTTATTAACAATTAGTCGACTAATCGTCGGCTATCTTAGCGATTAGTCGACTAATCATCGGCTATATTGACGATTAGTCGACTAATCATCAGCTATCTTGCCGATTAGTCGACTAATCATCTGCTATCCTAAAGATTTGTCGACTAATCATCGGCTATCCTAACGATTAGTCGACAAATCATCAGTTATCCTAACGATTAGTCGACCAATCATCGCCTATATTAACAATTAGTCAACTAATTGTCGGCTATCTTAACGATTAGTCAACTAATCATCGGCTATCTTAACGATTAGTCGACTAATCAACGTATATCTTAACGATTAGTTGACTAATCATCGGATATCTTAACGATTAGTTGACTAATCGTCGGCTATCTCAATGATTAGTCGACTAATCTTCGGATATCTTAACGATTAGCTGAATAATCATCGGCTATCTTAACAATTAGTTGACTAATCATCGGCTATTTTAACGATTAGTTGACTAATCAATGATATATTAACGATTAGTCGACTAATCATCGATATATTAACGATTATTCGACTAATCGTCGTTATCTCAATGATTAGTGGACTAATCGTCGTTATCTTAATGATTAGTCGACTAATCTTGGGATATCTTAACGATTAGTAGATTAATCGTCGGCTATCTTAACGATTAGTTGACTAATCGTCGGCTATCTCAATGATTAGTCGACTAATCTTCTGATAACTTAACGATTAGTCGACTAATCATCGGCTATCTTAACGATTAGTCGACTAATCACATTATGAAGTGTGCACCTGTTCAGTGGCTCTCATTTAGCCTTTTGGCTTTTAGTCTCAGCTTGACAACATGTGCTAATTAACAATAAAGATGACTACTTCATTTAGAAATATTTATTAACTGTAACTTTTCTGCTCATTTGGCTGCTACGAAAATAAAAATAAGTACCGTATTTTCCGGACCATAGGGTGCACCGGATTATAAGGCGTTACTACCGATGAGCAGGTCTAGTCAGGTCTATTTTCATATATAAGGCGCACTGGATTATAAGGCGCATTAAAGGAGTCATATTATTATGATTATTTTCTAAATGTAAAAGACTTCCTTGTGGTCTACATAACATGTAATGCTGGTTCTTTGCTCAAAATGTTGCATGGATGATGTTTTACACATCATCTTCAAGTCGCTCCAGGATGCGCCGTTTTGTGGGTGCTCTTATTTACGTGCCTCCACTTGGACAGTGTCTTCTCCCCGTCATCTTTGTTGTAGCGGTGTAGCGTGCAAGGACGGGAGTGGAAGAAGTGTCAAAAGATGGCGCTAACTGTTTTAATGGCATTCAGACATTACTTCAATCAATAACGGAGCAGCATCTCCTCATCCGTGGCTCACTAGTGCAACAACAACGCCCGAAATGTGTCCCGTGGAAAAAGTGTCCCACCGGAACTCTCTAACAACTAAAGTTCCTTGGGTGAATAATGTAAACTCATTACACCGGTATGTTTTAGCGCTTTCATGGTGAGTTTACTGACAGATATAAGTAAGAACTTTACACTACTTTATATTAGAAATGTATGTTTTAGTGTTTTAGGTATGTTTTAGGTATGTTTTAGGTATGTTTTAGTGCTTTCATGGCGAGTTTACTGACAGATATAAGTAAGAAGTTTACACTACTTGATATTAGAAATGGCAACAGTGGAGGATGAATGTCACATAACAAGAAGATAGAGAAAAAGAAGAAAATGATCGACTACGGCCTCGGCACGGACTACAGTGGCGGACGTGCGCAAATTTGGCATAATATTGTGAAACAAAACGGCAGATAATATGTCCGCTAATAGGTGCCATTTTGCGGTCCTTACACACACCATAGTAATACTGGTATCTCTGACTACGCTAGTCGTAATGGAGCCGACAATCCATCACGCGGTGCGGCTTCAAAGTCGTACTAAATCATTTTGACATATTTTTGAGCTCCGTGTGTCATGTTCTTTATTTTCTATGGAACATTTAGAGTTTTGGTGTTGTTTACTGGGGTCATATTGGCGTCTACATGTGTCGCTTATGTGTGACTGCCATCTACTGGTCACACTTATCATTACACCATGAACCAAATAAAATGGCTTCAAGGCCGGTAAGCACGACCAGAATTATTCCGTGCGTTAGACACACCGGGTTGTAAGGCGCACTGTTGGTTTTTGAGAAAATGTTTTTAAGTGTGCCATATGGTTTGAAAAATACGGTAGTGTTTCAATTGCAATGTGTTTCATCTTACCTAAAAGTTACATTTTCTTCTTAGAAGCATGCAACATGTTAGAATGGTGCATTTTTGACGGGGCCAAACACGGATTATACAATTTCAATGGGTGGAGCTGATTTGATATACAAGTGTTTTAGGTTAAGGTAATACTGTACACCAACCTGAAGACCATGACAAGATCCAAACTCTGGATTTTCCAAACAGTTCCACCCGTCGTGTCTGTGTAAGAAAACGCTTGGCTACGGCAGCAGCTTGTTAGCGTCCAACCACAATGGCGTCCTGGGTGTCCTGCTTTTATGGTTTTGTGAGAGGGCTTTCACTCACTTCCTGAGGGTGTTTAGACTTTTGCCGCGGGAACATTGTTGGCTTTAGTCTCTTTTTTTTTAACCCCAAAGCACCTGTTAGTTATTTTCGCCGCAGCGGTCGATGCAATCATTGAGAGAAAAATGCCAAGAACATAGCTGCGTGTTCTTTGGAAGTTGTTTTGGTCCACAAGCAATCTCCCGCTGCTCCCTACTCGTCTTCTGAGTAGAGAAGCTGGTCAGTTTCCTTATTGCCTTGAGACAGAACGTTTCAACTAAATGGCAACTACACTATAATGCCAAACGTACTTGGCCAACCATCCAAATGATGAGAATCAGGTGTCCTGGTGTATCAAATCAAGCACTTAGGCATGGAGACACCAAGTGGCAGGCCAGGTAAACTGACAGAGAGGTCAGCATAGTGCAAAGACTTTCTGCACCGTCAGTTGCTACAGAGCTCCAAACTTCATGTGACCTTCCAATTAGCCCACGTACAGTACGCAGAGAGCTTCATGGAATGGGTTTTCATGGCCGAGCAGCTGCATCTAAGCCATACATCACCAAGTCCAATGCAAAGTGTGGGATACAGTGGTGTAAAGGACATCACCACTGGACTCTAGAGCAGTGGAGACGCCTTCTCTGGACTGATGAATCACGATTTTCCATCTGACCAGTCCGGGTTTGGAGGTTGCCAAGAGAACGCTACATTTCGGACTGCATTGTGCCGAGTGGGAAATTTGGTGGAGGAGGAATTATGGTGTGGTGTTGTTTTTCAGGAGTTGGGCTCGGCTCCTTAGTTCCAGGGAAAGGAACTTTGAGTGCTCCAGGATACCAAAACATTTTGGGTTGAGGTGGGTGGCGGGGAGGGGAGGGGGGGGGGGGGTGTATATATAATGTCCCGGAAGAGTTAGTGCTGCAATGGGTTCTGGGTATTTGTTCTCTTGTGTTTATGTTGTGTCACGGTGCGGATGTTCTCCCGAAACGTGTTTGTCATTCTTGTTTGGTGTGGGTTCACAGTGTGGCGCATATTTGTAACGGTGTTAAAGTTGTTTATACGGCCACCTGCAGTGTGACCTGTATGGCTGTTGATCAAGTATGCCTTGCATTCACATGTGTGTGTGTAAAAGCCGCATATATTATGTGGCTGGGCCGGCGCGCTGTTTGTATAGAGGAAAAGCGGACGTGATGACAGGTTGTACAGGACATTAAAGGCACGCCCCCAATATTGTTGCCCGGGTGGAAATCGGGAGAAATTCGGGAGAATGGTTGCCCCGGGAGATTTTCAGGAGGGGCAGTGATATTTGGGAGTCTCCCGGGAAAATCGTGAGGGTTGGCAAGTATGCTGTGCACCAGTGCAAGGTCCATAAAGACATGGATGACCGAGTCTGGTGTGAATGAACTTGACTGGCCTGCACAGAGTCCTGACCGGAACCCGATAGAACACCTTTGGGATGAATTAGAACGAAGACTGAGAGCCAGGCCTTCAGTGTGTGACCTCACCAATGCGCTCTTGGAAGAATGGTCAAAAATTCCTATAAACACACTCTGCAACCTTGTGGACAGCCTTCCCAGAAGAGTTGATGCTGTAATAGCTGCAAAAGGTCATATTGACCCCTATGGGTTAGGAATGGGATGGCACTTCAAGTTCATATGTGAGTCAAGGCAGGTGGCCAAATACTTTTGGCAATATAGTGAGGGTTCTTTAAATATGAAAGAAGTATATTGACTTTGATGTCCATGCATGTATACCGAACATGTAATGGTGTGGACTATCACATGAGGCAAACACTGAGGGTTCCTTTTAAAAGAAGCAGTCATTTATTTAGCTGCAGGAAGGGCGAAATGCACTCTCTCACTAAATAAGACATCAATTAATGCATGTTTTAAAAGTTGCAGCAAGGAAAAAAAATCCCTTTGAATGCCAGCCAGATAGAGCCAAACTCGGGTGTAGACATTTTAAAATGCCAACCTATCTCCCCGTTACATCACAGTTTATCCAGTGCCGGAGGAGAGGAAGTCGTTCACTTGCCGATGCACCATGCGGATGTGCACAACACCCGTGGGTTCCGGGGCCCGTACTAAGTATTAAGTCAGCACATTCTGTTCACGCCGCGTATCAGGGACTGCTATTCGTCTGAGGGTTTCACTCCCTCCAAACATTTCCAGACAACGCTGATGCTAATCGTGCTAATCCAAAAGGAGGCCTTACCCCAGACATGTCCTCCATCACAGTATCATGACATTGCCCCTCATTACCAGGGATAAACCATCCTCACACATGAGACTCAGACCCAATCTTCTATTATTCCACCCTTCAGGCTCCAAGTAAGTGTGACTGAAAGGACCGACGTAGGAAACAAACAGAGGGCCCGACTTGAAACAGGATTAAGCATCTGCACCTTTTTTTTCCCCCCCTCCGTCTTCTCGTGGCTGCGCTCAGCTTCATGCATGCAGGAGAGACTTTAGGAGGGACGAGTGACTTGGATCAATGTG
Source organism: Entelurus aequoreus (assembly GCF_033978785.1). Taxonomy (NCBI): domain Eukaryota; kingdom Metazoa; phylum Chordata; class Actinopteri; order Syngnathiformes; family Syngnathidae; genus Entelurus; species Entelurus aequoreus. The sequence goes on from NC_084740.1 coordinate 2,288,860, forward strand.
GGTTAGGAGGAGAAAATCTCAAGCGACAGCAGATTGTTGAGACTGGTCACACAGATACTGAGAGGCTGCTTTTCATGCATTGAGAAGATTAGGGCAGGATTTCAACCCTGCGGCAGAACACGTCAAAGAAAGGAGGACATTTTCTTCCCCTCATGCAAGAAGTGAAGTCATCAAACAAGGAACAAGGCGCAGATGAATATATTATTTGTTGTAGCGATCTGGCAGTAATTATCTCAGTCGCTATGTTTCCATCTACTAAATTAGTCAGATCCCTTCAATAATTTGGCTTAAAATAAGCTTTCTTTAACACATAGAAACACCTTAGTCTGGCAGCACGGTGGTACAGGGGTTAGTGCATGTGCCTCACAATACGAAGGTCCTGAGTAGTCCTGAGTTCAATCCCGGGCTCGGGATCTTTCTGTGTGGAGTTTGCATGATCTCCCCGTGACTGCGTCGGTTCTACTCCGGCTTCCTCCCACCTCCAAAGACATGCACCTGGGGATAGGCCCCTCCCACCTCCAAAGACATGCACCTGGGGATAGGCACCTCCCATCTCCAAAGACATGCACCTGGGGATAGGCACCTCCCACCTCCAAAGACATGCACCTGGGGATAGGCCCCTCCCACCTCCAAAGACTTGCACCTGGGGATAGGCCCCTCCCACCTCCAAAGACATGCACCTGGGGATAGGCCCCTCCCATCTCCAAAGACATGCACCTGGGGATAGGCACCTCCCACCTCCAAAGACATGCACCTGGGGATAGGCCCCTCCCACCTCCAAAGACATGCACCTGGGGATAGGCCCCTCCCACCTCCAAAGACATGCACCTGGGGATAGGCCCCTCCCACCTCCAAAGACATGCACCTGGGGATAGGCCCCTCCCACCTCCAAAGACATGCACCTGGGGATAGGCCCCTCCCACCTCCAAAGACATGCACCTGGGGATAGGTTGATTGGCAACACTAAATGGTCCCTTGTGTGTGAATGTTGTCTATCTGTGTTGGCCCGTGATGAGGTGGCGACTTGTCCAGGGTGTACCCCGCCTTCCACCCGAATGCAGCTGAGATAGGCTCCAGCACCCTCCGCGACCCCAAAAGGGACAAGCGGTAGAAAATGGATGGATGGATGGACCACCTTAGTCTGGTCCTGTTTAGCTTTTTGAAGATCGGATAAAGATACCTAAATTATGTGATTGGAAATCAGTTCTCTCAAACAATAATAAATATTTATTGATCACATGAAGAGAGTATCTCTGCCTCAATATCGTTTGTTCTCTAAGGCCCCGTTTACACTGAGCCGGATAAGGTTATCCAGGGTAAATCCCACCTAACCTTATCTGTGTCCACACACAAACAATGGTCGTTTAAGACCCCCTCACCCCCTCCGTCCGCAGGCGCACCACGACCTAGTACGCATGCGCGGAAAATGCTCAGGTCGTAGTCACCTCCAGTGTTGCTTTGTGTGCAAGTTCTTAAATGTAACTTATCTGAACAATATCCAGTGTTGTGCTATTTCAATGAACTGGAATCCAGTGTGCTGTGGGGCCCTATGGTAGTGAATCACACCTGAGGTATCATACATGAATCACATCTTTATTAGACACCTAAACAATGTGATAAAGAACATTTGACATCAATCAAACTAAGGATGTAGATATGTGGTCAGGACACTCCTCACTCTTTTGCCTTCACCTTCATTGTCCATTCCTTTTTGCTGACTTCATATACTCTGGACCTGGACGTTGAGTCCATGACATACATGGCGAACAATAACTGATACAGTCTGCTTTGCCAGTCCAAATGTTTTCCGTAGTCTTCCCTCGTCGGCCAGGTAATACAAAACACACGCTACCTTTTTTTATCACATCCACGGGAGCCCGCATTCTCGTTGTCTCTCCTTCGACAAATGGACAAAGTTTTCACTAAGTAACATCACAGCTAATCCGGCCGGACATTGGAAAGTTCTCTTGCCGTCTGAGAAGTGTTGTATCCCAAATAGCTGCAATGGCTTTCTCTTAAAGGCCTACTGAAAGGAATTGTTTTTATTTAAACGGGAATAGCAGATCCATTCTATGTGTCATACTTGATCATTTCGCGATATTGCCATATTTTTGCTGAAAGGATTTAGTAGAGAAAATCATCGGTAAAGTTCGCAACTTTTGCTCGCTGATAAAAAAAAGCCTTGCCTGTAGCGGAAGTAGCGTGACGTCACAGGAGCTAGTATTCCTCACAATTCCCCGTTGTTTACAATGGAGCGAGAGAGATTCGGACCGAGAAAGTGATGATTACCCCATTAATTTGAGCGAGGATGAAAGATTCGTAGATGAGGAACGTTACAGTGAATGACTTGAGAGGCAGTGATGGACGTATCTTTTTTCGCTCTGACCGTAACTTAGGTACAAGCTGGCTCATTGGATTCCACACTCTCCTTTTTCTATTGTGGATCACGGATTTGTATTTTAAACCACCTGGGATACTATATCCTCTTGAAAATGAGAGTCGAGAACGCGAAATGGACATTTAAAGTGACCCTTTATCTCCACGACAATACATCGGTGACACACTTAGCTACTGAGCTAACGTGATAGCATCGTTCTCAAATGAAGATAGAAACAAAAAAAATAAACCCCTGACTGGAAGGATAGACAGAAGATCAACAATACTATTAAACCATGTACATGTAACTACACGGTTAAAAATTCTCAGCCTGGTAAGGCTTAACAATGCTGTTGCTAACGACGCTAAGGCTAATTTAGCAACTTAGCAACCGGACCTCACAGAACTATGATAAAAACATTAGCGCTCCACCTACGCCAGCCAGCCGTCATCTTCCCATCAACAGCCGTGCTCACCTGCGTTCCAGCAATCGGGTAGGCGTAGTAAGTAGTCCTTGTTGTGTTGCTGTAAGATTTGTACTTAGCCGCTAATACAGCGATCGATCCCACCTACAACGTTCTTCTTTGCAGCCTCCATTGTTCATTAAACAAATTGCAAAAGATTCACCAACACAGATGTCCAGAATACTGTGGAATTTTGTCGAAGAAAACAAGAGGTTTTTATATCGGGTCAGATGGGGTCCAACCACTTCCGTGGATTTTGTGACGTCGCATGCATAAATCATATCCAAAGGAGTTTTTTCAACCGGAAGTGTGGCGGGAATTTTAAAATGTCACTTTATAAGTTAACCCGGCCGTATTGGCATGTGTTGCAATGTTAAGATTTCATCATTGATATATAAACTATCAGACTGCGTGGTCGCTAGTAGTGGCTTTCAGTAGGCCTTTAAGGTATTCATGTGTGATTTCTACAAGTGTCTGTACATGTAGAGGAAGGAAAAACACGGGGATGTGAATACTAACTTGTGAATGCTAGCTCCCCCAGCTACCTCCCCCCTTTTTACTTGTATCTTTTGAACAAAAGACAGCTACTCTGACCTCACCATCACCCTTTCCCCAAACCTCAGAGGAAACACTTTTAACCGCTGCTGTGACCACCCCCGAACTGAACCATCACTGTAGACACCTTTGATCACTAAAGACACTTTAAAAACTGCGGCTTTGACCCAATGTCACCTCCATATCGATACTGTTAAAACTGCGAATCAGAATGTGCAATAATGTTATGTTACTTAAAGGCCTACTAAAATGCGATTTTCTTACTTAAACGGGGATAGCAGATCCATTCTATGTGTCATACTTGATCATTTCGCGATATTGCCATGTTTTTGCTGAAAGGATTTAGTAGAGAACATCGACGATAAAGTTTGCAACTTTTGGTCGCTGATAAAAAAGCCTTGCCTGTACCGGAAGTAGCGTGACGTCACAGGTTGTGGAGCTCCTCACATCTGCACATTGTTTACAATCATGGCCAGCAGCAGTGAGAGCGATTCGGACCGAGAAAGCGACGATTTCCCCATTAATTTGAGCGAAGATGAAAGATTTGTGGATGAGGAAAGTGAGAGTGAAGGACTAGAGGGCAGTGGATGCGATTCAGATAGGGAATATGCTGTGAGAGGTGGGTGGGACCTGATATTCAGCTGGGAATGACTAAAACAGTAAATAAACACAAGACATATATATACTCTATTAGCCACAACACAACCAGGCTTATATTTAATATGCCACAAATTAATCCGCATAACAAACACCTCCCCCCTCCCGTCCATATAACCCACCAATACAACTCAAACACCCGCACAACACACTCAATCCCACAGCCCAAAGTACCGTTCACCTCCCCAAAGTTCATACAGCACATATATTTCCCCAAAGTTACGTACGTGACATGCACATAGCGGCACGCACGTACGGGCAAGCGATCAAATGTTTGGAAGCCATAGCTGCATACTCACGGTACCGCGTCTGTGTATCCAACTCAAAGTCCTCCTGGTAAGAGTCTCTGTTGTCCCAGTTCTCCACAAGCCAATGGTAAAGCTTGACTGTCACCTTTCGGGAATGTAAACAATGAAACACCGGCTACGTGTCTGTGTTGCTGCAGCCGGCTGCTAATGCACCGCTTCCCACCTACAGCTTTCTTCTTTGCTGTCTCCATTGTTCATTGAACAAATTGCAAAAGATTCACCAACACAGATGTCCAGAATACTGTGGAATTTTTGCGATGAAAACAGACGACTTAATAGCTGGCCACAATGGTGTCCCAAAATGTCCTCTACAATCCGTGACGTCACGCGCAGACGTCATCAGACCGAGACGTTTTCAGCAGGATATTTCGCGCGAAATTTAAAATTGCACTTTACTAATCCAACCCGGCCGTATTGGCATGTGTTGCAATGTTAAGATTTCATCATTGATATATAAACTATCAGACTGCGTGGTCGCTAGTAGTGGCTTTCAGTAGGCCTTTGAGTACCGTGTGACTTGTTGAAGGGTGGACTAGCAAAGTACGATTTTCATTGTACGGCAAACTGTCTGTCTAACTCAAATATGACAATAAAAATCTTGAATCTTGAATCTTGAATGTGTACACTAGCAGTGAAAATAGAAGAAACTAAATATTTTGAGAAATCCGACGCATTTAGTGCGTGAAAACCTACTGACTGATACAGGTGCACAAAACAAACGATTCACATCCATTCTTAGATTCTTAGTCACCCCAATTTTACATTGATTTATCATTTTCAAAAATCTATCAATAATCAGATTTAAAAAATGTTTTAGGCCATCTCCCTGCAACCAGAAGGAGCTTTTCTAACCTGTGACCTGTTTTGAAAAAAGTGTCACTATAATTACGGATATTATATTAACAATACATTGCAAGTTTTGCTTTGAATGGGGAATGGTGTTGAAATGAGAATCCATTCTGAATCAAATAGTCACCCCAGGAATTGGAATCAAACTGAATCGTTAGGGACCCAAACATTCACATCCTTACTGACTGATACTGACATGATTTTTTTTTTTTTAATGTTTTTTTGGTATTATACACAAGGTCGTGTCATTCTATTAGTGTAAATATAGCATATAATCGTTGCAGGAATTGTGTTTCCAAGGAGATTCGAGCCTAGGCCAAGGGCAGGTGTCTTCAGTTGCAGGTGATACGGTCTCTTTAGTCTACTGTGGGTGATATATCATTGAAGTGCCACCATACTGACACACTTGTCAGACCCTAAATCATTTTTTGCCTTTTTCATATCATGTACTAAGGATTTCAACAGGAAATGTGATTACATTTGACATTGCACATATGCCAATGCTTATGAGAAAAGTCTGCCTGATTTTCCAAAAAAGTAGGAATGAGAAGAGGCTGGGGGTGGTTTGGGGTTGGAATCCAATAAAGCTTAGCTGTGCCCCAGAAAGAGATGATGTTAAACCGAGGCGGGTTTTCCATTTCGACCCCGTTCTTTTCCTCTTTTATTCTTCCGTTCTCCTGCTGGCTTATTAGCCTGGCGCTGGGTGAGGACGGGAGATGATTGGGCTTGAGAGCGTGTCGAGTCGCTAAGGAGGGGTCGGGATATTTCAGCTCAAACAGAAAGATCTCCGAGGGTATTACCTTCATAGATCATGTTAATCCTCATGTTAATGTCCCATCCCTTGCAGGTGATGTCTTCGGTTGGCTGATCGGCCTTGATCATAGTCCACATATGTTCACTTGGGGCAAATCACTCATATCCACTTTGTATTTAATGTCCTCTCCTGCTGTGTTTTTGATTGATTGATTGATTGATTGAAACTTTTATTAGTAGATTGCACAGTACAGTACATATTCCGTACAATTGACCACTAAATGGTAACACCCCAATAAGTTTTTCAACCTGTTTAAGTCGGGGTCCACGTTAATCAATTCATGGTACAAATATATACTATCATCATAATACAGTCATCACACAAGTTCATCATCAGAGTATATACATTGAATTATTTACAATCCAGGGGGTGGGATGAGGAGGGTTTGGTTGATATCAGCACTTCAGTCATCAACAATTGCATCATCAGAGAAATGGACATTGAAACGGTGTAGGTGTGACTTGGTAGGATATGTGCAGCGAGTAGTGGACACAGTGAGCTCAGAAAGCATAAGAACAAGTATATACATTTGATTATTTACATTTGACTATTTACAATACGGGGAGGTGGGATGGGGAGGGGGGAGGGTGTTAGTCTAGGGTTGTAGTTGCCTGGAGGTGTTGTTTTAGTGCGGTTTTGAAGGAGGATAGAGATGCACTTTCTTTTACACCTGTTGGGAGTGCATTCCACATTGATGTGGCATAGAAGGAGAATGAGTTAAGACCTTTGTTAGATGGGAATCTGGGTTTAACGTGGTTAGTGGAGCTCCCCCTGGTGTTGTGGTTATGGCGGTCATTTACGTTAAGGAAGTAGTTTGACATGTACTTCGGTATCAGGGAGGTGTAGCGGATTTTATAGACTAGGCTCAGTGCAAGTTGTTTAACTCTGTCATCCACCTTGAGCCAGCCCACTTTGGAGAAGTGGGTAGGAGTGAGGTGTGATCTGGGGTGGAGGTCTAGAAGTAATCTGACTAGCTTGTTTTGGTATGTTTGGAGTCTATATTTGAGGGTTTTGGAGGTGCTAGGGTACCAGGAGGTGCATGCGTAATCGAAAAAGGGTTGAACGAGAGTTTCCGCTAGAATCTTCATGGTGCTTTTGTTGACCAGAGAGGAGATTCTATAGAGAAATCTTGTTTGTTGGTTGACCTTTTTGATTACCTTGGTTGCCATTTTATCACAGGAAAGATTAGCTTCTAGAATGGAACCTAGGTAGGTGACCTCATCTTTCCTGGTGATAACAATGTCACCCACTTTTATAGTGAAGTCACTGACTTTCTTAAGGTTGATTCGGGACCCAGATAGAATGGATTCCGTTTTACCCAAGTGTATGGATAGCTTGTTGTCAGCGAGCCAGGTGCAAGTTCTACGGAGTTCAGCACTGAGGATTTTTCCACCTGTGACTTGTCCTTGTCTGATACCAACAGAGCCGAGTCATCCGCGAACAAGAACAATTCACAGTCGCATGCTGATGACATGTCGTTTATGTATATTAGGAACAGTAAAGGCCCCAATATACTGCCTTGGGGGACTCCACAGATTACTGAGAGGGGGGGGACACGGTACCGTTCACCTCTACCACCTGCTCCCTCCCCTCCAAGTAAGATTGCATCCATGTCATGGCTGTTTTGAGTTTACAATCATTTCTCCAACTCTTATTTTTTTGTGATGTAGTGATTGGAGCACATACTTGTTGCTCACAAAAAAACATTCATGAAGTTTGCTTCTTTTATGAATTTATTATGGCTCTACTGAAAATGTGAGGGTCAAAAGTATACATACAGCAATGTTAATATTTGCTTACATGTCCCTTGGCAAGTTGACCTGCAATAAGGCACTTTTGGTAGCCATCCACAAGCTTCTGCTTGACCACTTGACCACTCCTCTTGACTAAATTAGTGCGGTTCGGCTAAATTTGTTGGCTTTCTGACACAGACTTGTTTCTTCAGCATTGTCCACATGTTTAAGTCAGGACTTCTAAAACCTTCATTCTAGCCTGATTCAGCCATTCCTTTACCACTTTTGAGGTGTGTTTGGGGTCATTGTCCTGTTGGAACACCCAACTGCGCCCAAGACCCAACCTCCGGGCTGATGATTTTAGCTTGTCCTGAAGAATTTGGAGGTAATCCTCCTTGTTCATTGTTCCATTTACTCTCTGTAAAGCAGCAGTTCCATTGGCAGCAGAACAGGCGCAGAGCATAATACTACCACCACCATGCTTGACGGTAGGCATGATGTTCCTGGGATTAAAGGCCACACCTTTTCTCCTCCAAAAAATCTGCTGGGTATTGTGGCCAAACAGCTAATTTTTTCTTTCATCTGACATCACATGGACTAAGATAAAAAAGAGGATTACCACCAAATTCTTCAGGACAAGCTAAAATCATCAGCCCGGAGGTTGGGTCTTGGGCGCAGTTGGGTGTTCCAACAGGACAATGACCCCAAACACACCTCAAAAGTGGTAAAGGAATGTTTTTTGTGAGCAACAAGTATGTGCTCCAATCACTCTATCACAAAAAAATAAGAGTTGTAGAAATGATTGTAAACTCAAGACAGCCATGACATGATGTTCTTTACAAGTGTATGTACACTTTTGATCGCGACTGTAAGTATAACCCTACCCTTTTCCTATTTAATGACAATTTCCGACCCCTACCACTTAATCACCTAATTAGGACATAGACATTAATAGAGTGTGTTCCCAGTCTCACTGACATGAAGTCAATGAAAATGTCTCACTTAGTTGTTCAACAGAGGTGAGAAAATACCTTCCAGAAGAAGTGTTAGACAGAAGGTGTGAAATGAGCCCCCACGGAATCCCAAAGGTGATGAACATGACGCATCTTCAATTCGTCAAAAGCCTAATTAAGCGCTTGAGTCATGTTTTAAAAACTGCGAAGTGCAAATACACCAAGCGCTAATGCTTCTAATTATTAAAGCCAAAATGTTGTAATCCCAATAAAAAAAGTTGTTTTCTCAAAGCTATCATATTTAAATCTAATATAGATGTTTGAAGTAATTTTCTTCCAAGGCCAGGAATAATCTCCAGTGGGCTAAGGTTTGAAGCAACATAAATTAAAGCCTGCCTTATCATCACTTAAACGAAAACACCTCATTTCTGGCAAACTTCAGAAAAAGTTCACGTGCAAAACCAAGAGCACCGGTACACACTTTTGATTTAACCCCTAGAAAAAAATGTGGTGCTTGAGGGAAACAATAACAATGTAAAGACAAACAAGGAACCATTAAAAAAAGAAAAGCACCGAGTTAATCAATCAATTTTGGAAAGGTCAGCTACTAATTTATGGAGCGATCTGAGACACAGCAAACACCCGTTATATAAATTAAAATCAAATTAATGTGCATGCTTAATATTATGGTGCTAATTATTTGCAAATAAATTGGTGTTCACACACACTTAACCAATTAGTTTGAGCAGCTACATAATATGTTCTCTCATAAGCCTTAGCCCGTCCTATTTATAGGAAATAAGCATGTTTTCCTCAAAATAGACAGAAAGTATCAATTACCAATCAGACTTAAACAGAACAGTTGTTTCTTCAGTCTGCTCGAACTGACAACAGATTCCCTTCTAAACTGTAAAGATGGTGATGGTGCACTTGACTGCGTCTCACATCCTAGTCACTGCGGGGCCGCCTGGGAATTGTGTTGGCCCGCTGAGGCCCTGCAGGCATTACTGAACACGGTGACCTTTACGGGGTTTTTATCAAACGTAACTACTGTACACTAAATCAAGTACATTTTCTTGCAGGTCAGCAGAAGATGTAACGACAAAATACCCTCACTGGCCACAACCTTGGGTACACCACCAGGTGCAGACCAATGAGATCCAATACAAGGATAACAATGCTTAATTGGCTCGACTGACGTTTTCATTTCTCACCTAGGCTGTCAGGTTTAAACATCGATGACATCTATTAAAACGGACAAGAAGCAAGGAAATAAACAGAGACAGGATTCAATTTTGCTCAATTTGAGGAGAGACGCGTACACCTGTACCCGTGCACAGTGTCATCACACTCTGGCTAGGGAATTCTACTTCACCTCTTTTATTTGGACTTTCCCTGTTTACATAACAACAGCTGTTTCTAAAGGAAAGGGGGGGTATGTAAACAGCCATCGTTTTCGGTTTCATTAACACAAAAAAAAAAGATGCCTCGGGCTTGGGCTTGTGCTGGTCCTGGATCGAGCTTGGGCAGGTCTTGGATCACAATAGATAACCCCTCCCATCCCTCCCATCGTACACAATGGAATTTTAAAGACTTTGGCTTGGTACAACAAAGAAAGCCTCTGTCTGTTCACTGGGAACTCAGAGAACGGAAAGTTTTTTGATAATTGACATACAATTTTTCTGACATAGGCCTTCAGTGATGTCCTACCTAGTCCGACTTCACCTCTCAAAATATGATAATTGATGTCACCACATGGACACGGTTGGAGATACTATAGAGAAACACACTTGCACACTACTGGGCATTGAAATCCACTCAACAGTGTACAAAACTGGCTATTTTTCGGCACATGTATCATTCAATAAACCCGCTTCAGCAATTTAAACATATTATATGTGGTTCTCTCAAAATTAAAAGAATTAAACATGAAAAAAATCAAGAAATAAAATATTTGAACTCACAATTTGTAGCACCGATCCGACGCCGTATAAGCCAGCGGTACCGCTCGTAGGTCGTTTAATTCGTGACAGCTGAGCTAGCTTCGGGTGTCGGCCGACATCGTCTCACAAGATGTAGTTTCTCTTGAAATATCCTTCTTCAAAATGGCCTTGCAGTTGTTTATCTGCCACCTAATCAACGTTTTGCTCTCCTTTGTGGCTTAAAAAAGTGAGTACCGGTGAGTTTTCTGACAGTCCAACACTTGAAGCAGTCAGGGTATACCAACAACTTCTTGAAGCAGTCAGGGTATACCAACAACTTCTTGAAGCAGTCAGGGTATACCAACAACACTTGAAGCAGTCAGGGTATACCAACAACACTTGAAGCAGTCAGGGTATACCAACAACACTTGAAGCAGTCAGGGTATACCAACAACTTCTTCAAGCAGTCAGGGTATACCAACAACACTTGAAGCAGTCAGGGTATACCAACAACACTTGAAGCAGTCAGGGTATACCAACAACTTCTTGAAGCAGTAAGGGTATACCAACAACACTTGAAGCAGTCAGGGTATACCAACAACACTTGAAGCAGTCAGGGTATACCAACAACACTTGAAGCAGTCAGGGTATACCAACAACACTTGAAGCAGTCAGGGTATACCAACAACTTCTTGAAGCAGTCAGGGTATACCAACATCACTTGAAGCAGTCAGGGTATACCAACAACACTTGAAGCAGTCAGGGTATACCAACAACACTTGAAGCAGTCAGGGTATACCAACAACTTCTTGAAGCAGTCAGGGTATACCAACAACACTAGAAGCAGTCAGGGTATACCAACAACACTTGAAGCAGTCAGGGTATACCAACAACACTTGAAGCAGTCAGGGTATACCAACAACACTTGAAGCAGTCAGGGTATACCAACAACACTAGAAGCAGTCAGGGTATACCAACAACACTTGAAGCAGTCAGGGTATACCAACAACACTTGAAGCAGTCAGGGTATACCAACAACACTTGAAGCAGTCAGGGTATACCAACAACACTTGAAGCAGTCAGGGTATACCAACAACACTTGAAGCAGTCAGGGTATACCAACAACTTCTTGAAGCAGTCAGGGTATACCAACAACACTTGAAGCAGTCAGGGTATACCAACATCACTTGAAGCAGTCAGGGTATACCAACAACACTTGAAGCAGTCAGGGTATACCAACAACACTTGAAGCAGTCAGGGTATACCAACAACTTCTTGAAGCAGTCAGGGTATACCAACAACACTAGAAGCAGTCAGGGTATACCAACAACACTTGAAGCAGTCAGGGTATACCAACAACACTTGAAGCAGTCAGGGTATACCAACAACACTTGAAGCAGTCAGGGTATACCAACAACACTTGAAGCAGTCAGGGTATACCAACAACACTTGAAGCAGTCAGGGTATACCAGGGGTCACCAACCTTTTTGAAACCAAGAGCTACTTGGTACTGATTAATGTGAAGGGCTACCAGTTTGATACACACTTAAATAAATTGCCAGAAATAGCCAATTTGCTCAAACCCTAACCCTAACCCTAACCCTTTAACTCTATGTTATTATTAATAATTAATGATATTTACACTTAATTGAACGGTTTAAAAGAGGACAAAACACAAAAAAAAATGACAATTAAATTGTGAAACATAGTTTATCTTCAATTTCGACTCATTAAAATTCAAAATTCAACCGAAAAAAAGAAGAGAAAAACTAGCAAATTCGAATCTTTTTGAAAAAATTAAAAAAATAATTTATGGAACATCATTAGTAATTTTTCCTGATTAAGATTAATTTTAGAATTTTGATGACATGTTTTAAATAGGTTAAAATCCAATCTGCACTTTGTTAGAATATATAACAAATTGGACCAAGCTATATTTCTTCCAAAGACAAATCATTATTTCTTCTAGATTTTCCAGAACAAAAATTTTAAAAGAAATTCAAAAGACTTTGAAATAAGATTTAAATTTGATTCTACAGATTTTCTAGATTTGCCAGAATAATTTTTTTGAATTTTAATCATAATAAATTTGCAGAAATATTTCACAAATATTATTCGTCGAAAAAACAGAAGTTAAAATGAAGAATTAAATTAAAATGTATTTATTATTCTTTACAATAAACAAAATAAATTTACTTGAACATTGATTTAAATTGTCAGAAAAGAAGAGGAAGGAATTTAAAAGGTAAAAAGGTATATGTGTTTAAAAATCCTAAAATCATTTTTAAGGTCGTATTTTTTCTCTAAAATTGTTTTTCTGAAAGTTATAAGAAGCAAAGTAAAAAAATAAATGAATTTATTTAAACAAGTGAAGACCAAGTCTTTAAAATATTTTCTTGGATTTTCAAATTCTATTTGAGTTTTGTCTCTCTTAGAATTAAAAATGTCGAGCAAAGCGAGACCAGCTTGTTAGTAAATAAATACAATTTTAAAAATAGAGGCAGCTCACTGGTAAGTGCTGCTATTTGAGCTATTTTTAGAACAGGCCAGCGGGCTACTCATCTGGTCCTTACGGGCTACCTGGTGCCCGCGGGCACCGCGTTGGTGACCCCTGGGGTATACCAACAACACTTGAAGCAGTCAGGGTATACCAACAGTAAAGTTGTCAGTAAAGTACATCATATCTCTTATTATATGTGTTCCTTCTTTCCATTATGACAGAAAAAATGTATGTACTGCATAAATGTTCATATAATTTAAAATGTAATATTAACTGATCATGCAACAAATATGTTATATACTGTGTTACACATTTTCGTGGTAAAGATAAGAAATACCTAAATATCCCGTTGTCACCTTGACTTGTGATTTCAACGCAAGCTACACATCAATTTGTATGTAAGAAAATCTAACCATCAAATTGGGGATTGTGCAGAAATACCATGAGGCGGTGAATCTTTTTTATTCATATTTATTCACTGTTACAAGCGGCCATAACTGCAATTCGACCCTAAATAAAAATACGTTTTGAGAATGTTTTTTTTGTTGTTTTTTTGCTGCAGCTGTTACATATACTGTAATATTGTACATGGCAATTAGGATTTGTTATATAATGTATATATTATATAAAAATAAAATATAATATATCAGTGTATGTTATATACTGTATATCCATCCATCCATGCATTTGTCTACCGCTTGTCCCTTTCGGGGTCGCGGGGGGTGCTGGAGCCTACATCAGCTGCATTCGTATAATATGTAAATATTAGACTTAGACCTCCTTTTTATTGTCATTCAAATGTGAACTTTACAGTACAGATAAGAACGACATTTTGTTGCATTAGTTCATGGTAGTGCAGGATAAAAAATAAATAAGGTGCATGTATAAATGCATAGATTACTGTACAGATAAATATATTGCACTTATTGTATATGCATCCACGTTTATGGATGTATGTTATATTGTCTTTATATTCCAGTGAGTTAATCCATTTTTGGGGGGGAATTGAGGGGATTATTGTGATGCATTCAAGAGTCTTACGGCCTGAGGGTTAGGTTTAGATATTACATACAGTATATGTTATATTTTATATTGCTACTATGGTGTATTTTTTTGTCTACTTAATTAGTTTTGTTTTTGCCCTCTTGCGTGCATCTGTAGTCCTTTTATTTTAACATCCACAATAAAATTACACAGGATTGCAAAAATACACAACAACTGAGCTACTGTGTGGAACAATTTCCCTTGTGGATCGATACAGTTTGTCCGAGTCCAAGTTTGATACCACTGCGATACAGGGTGCAGAGCAGTTCTGCGGAGCATGGTAATTCATATTTAACTAATTGCTCTCTGGTAATCAAAATGGAACATGAATATCTTTATTATATATCTTCCTTGCCCGTATGTGGGCTCTGTACCGAGGATGTCGTTGTGGCTTGTGCAGCCCTTTGAGACACTTGTGATTTAGGGCTAAATAAATAAACATTGATAGATTGATTGATTGATTGATTTATAAACGTAAAAGGACCGATTCAGCGCTTGCAGTGAACTTCATTAGATTGGAGGATGTCCATCAGGTTTTAAACTCGTAAAAGCTCCTAATGAGCAATGTTTACAGACGCTGGAGTAAGGCCGCCTTCCCAGAACAATATGACAGCCTTGGTGTGTAGGCGTGTCCATTAGTCGTCTGTATGGCAGCCATTAGCTCGGCTGTCAGTCTTAGCACGGCCCACCTCACTTACAAGGTCCTATGTCGGCCGTACAAACACACATGGCACCAAAGGCCAGGCAGTCCTATGAGAGGACAGGATAATATAGCCGCTGACACTGGGATCAATAGTCCCTGTCTGTGGAGGGACTGCTGTGGGCCAAGTGAGGCTGAATCTAGAGCCCTGTGCCATGCTGGGTGGATTACATTAAGCAGACCGGGAAGGAGGTTTCAGCTGAGGCTATAATGAGCAGCGTCTGTCCGGCATGTCCTCTCCTATACGGGCCACATAGCCGCGATGCTGACAAATGCATGCAAGGATTTCTAGGCAAAGTTAGCCTTGTCAGAGCGTCAAAGTGGGGGCCCTATCCTCTCTCTTTTCCTTCTTTTACCCCTCTTAAAACTGGCAAGCCTATGCATACCGGCATAGGCTCCGATCTACATTTCTGCCAGTGGGCGCTTGGACGGGCGGTAAATCCGACGCTACTTTTCTTAGGCTATGTCTACACTAAGCCGGATAGCCCCTTGAACGAATAAATGTTTAGCCCAAGTCCCGTTTCAGCCACACTAACCATTCGTTTAAGGTTCCCCTCCTCGGACAATTTTTTACACGGGTAAGTGCGCCGTCTATTTCTTGAATCTCCGGCTCTTAGCTTTGTATGGACTCATTGATTGTTTACAAACTGAGTTCGCCAGAAAGACCACGCCCCCACACAGCAAGTGACGTCAGAAAGAACGCGCCACAGCCAGCTTCATAATAAAGCGGTTTCCTAACTCGGAGCTAACCACTGGAAATATTGAGGCGAGTCATCCAGACATGCCCATGTTTCTCCTTCTTCTACATGTACAGACCCTCGTGGAAATCACACATGAGCGCTCGGACAGGCGGTAAATCTGACGCTACTTTTCTTAGGCTGTGTCTACACTAAGCCGGATAACCCCTTAAACGAATAATTGTTTAGCTTAAGCCCCGTTTCAGCCACACTAACCCATCGTCCCCTCCTTGGACAATTGTTTACACGGGTAAGTGCGCCGTGTATTTCTTGAATCTCCGGCTCTTAGCTTTGTATGGACTCATTGATGGTTTACAAACTGAGTTCGGAGAGGAAGTGAGGCCAGAAAGACCGCGCCCCCACACAGGAAGTGACGTCAGAAAGAACGCGCCACAACCAGCTTCATAATAAAGCGGTTTCGTAACTCGGAGCTAACCACTGGAAATATGGAGGCGAGTCATCCAGACATGCCCGTGTTTCTCCTTCTTCTACATGTACAGACCCTTGTGGAAATCACACATGAATACCTTAAGAAAAAGCCATTGCAGCTATTTGGGATACAACACTTCTCAGACGGTAAGAGAACTTTCCAATGATTCTACTTACCAAAAAACTTTGTCCATTTGTCGAAGGTGAGACAACGACAATGCGGGCTCCCGTGGATGTGATAAAAAAGGTAGCATGTGTTTTGTATTACCTGGCCGACGAAGGAAGACTACGGAAAATGGCGAATGCTTTTGGACTGGCAAAGCAGACTCTATCAGTTATTGTCCGCCATGTATGTCACGGACTCAACGTCCAGAGTATATGAAGTCAGCAAAAAGGAATGGACAATGAAGGTGAAGGCAAAAGAGTGAGGAGTGTCCTGACCAGATATCTAGATCCCTAGATTGATTGATGTAAAATGTTCTTTATCACATTGTTTACGTGTTGATTAATTTATGATGTCTCAGATGTGATTCACTACCATAGGGCCCCACAGCACACTGGATTCCAGTTCATTGAAGTACCACAACACTGGATATTGTTCAGATAAGTTACATTTAAGAACTTGCACACAAAGCAACACTGGTGGTTTTTCCGCGCATGCGTACTAGGTCGCATTGTGCCGGCTGACGGAGGGGGCATGGTGGTCTTAAACGACCATTGTGTGTGTGTGGACACGGATAAGGTTAGGTGGGATTTACCCTGGATAACCTTAGTGTGGAAGGGGGCCTGAGCATGCACGGTTTTTGCTTGGTGATGGGAAAGAATTTGCCATCAATCCCAGGTGGGTGCTCGGCATTGTCGGCGGGTGCTCGGGCCCCGAAGCACCCACGGGATCCAGTGCCTATGCATATCGGGGCTTAGACCGCCACTCTAACATCAGCCTGCATAATCCCAGACCGGTGTTGTTTTGCCAGAGTCAAAGCTCATAACCGTCTCTCTGGCTGGCGCCCAACAATCCCTCGCATTCACGTCGGAGAATTCTCACTTGGATCCAGAACCGGGGAGCCGCCTGACAGCAGGTTCAAGGCTTCTCTTGGTTCTCATGGCAGACAAGCCTCTCTGAAGTTTCAGTCAGTGCAGCGTGGCCCAAACAAGGTTTCTTCCACATGTAGAGGAAGACTGCCAGGTGATGTTGATAGACAGCGAGCAGAGGGGACTGTGACAGCCTAGGAACACACGGAAGATGGAAGCGAGTGCAGTGGGAAGGCGGCGAGGGGACGAGATGGATAGAGACAAAGCCTAGTAAACATACTCTGGCAGATAAACAGATGATGATAGATGATGGACGGCCAGATATAGGGAGAGGAGGACGGTCAGAGGGGTCGCTCTGTTCTGTCCCGGTCTGTCTGAGAGGGTTCATGCACACTGCACAGCAGCACTTCAATAATGCACCAGACATGGAGTTAAAATGGATAAACATATAAAAGATTCATCAAGCTGTCAGAGCTCTGCCATAGTAAATACAGTACTCATCTACTGTATTTCTCATTTCAATGATGGACACTACAAAAAGGATTTTATGTAATTAGTGATCTGATGCAATGTATTTTATCTTTAAGAATATTATACAGGTCTAGTATATCACAACTGTGAAAACACCTTATATCTCATCAAGGGACAATACCGTAGGAAATCAAACTCATACTTTCAAGTAGTTGAAATGAATCTAAGCCAGTCATTGCCATCCAAATCCAGCCCAGTTTGGAATTGGAACTCGTATTTTCTCTCAGTGAACCTCAGCTCCCCAGTACCGGTGCACTCATGCACCCCCAGACCATGATGCTAGCATCACCTTGCTTGACTGTAGGCAAGACACGATTATCTTGGTACTCACTTGTTTAGCCAGCTATTCTGAACCGAGGATGTCGTTGTGGCTTGTGCAGCCCTTTGAGACACTTGTGATTTAGGGCTATATAAATAAACATTGATTGTTTGATTGATTTAGGCCCAGTCCCAATACACTTTGGTTAATTCATGCAAGTATATGTTCACTTTATTTTTGGTTACAAAACCCATGTAAAATTGGAGGGGAACATATTTTTTGTTCCGGTTTGGTCACATTGTTGGGGGGACTATTAATATGTGACGGAAATAAGGGAAGCAGCATGAGACGTTAATGGAGTCTCGGCTTGAAAATTGAAAAACTTTATTCCCTGGGAGTTTGTGAGGCCGATGAGGTATGATTCTTTCTGACAATGGATGTGAAATCAATGTGTTTTCTTTTATTTGATGTAAGACTAATTGTAAGTTCTGTTTTTCTTATTTATTAGTTCTGACGGCATTGTTTTGGCATTATTTTGGCATTGTTTTGGCGTCGGTGTCAACGAGAAGAAGGCGTGGCTGAAATAAACGTCTGTGTGAGAATAACAAACAACTTGAGCCTTGATTAAGACCTCGGAAGGAGTAACAAACACTGTCCCTTGGGAAGATATAGTGTCATTGTTAGAATAATTATATATAAGTTATCACACAACTCTTATGCTTAAAGGCCGTTGCTCTAGTCATTATCTATTGTGCTCAAGCTGTACTTTTTCTTCTGGTGCAAAGGCACACAACTTGTTATCTTCCACTGCATGAGGAGTGGCCTCGCCGCAGATGTTTCCTGTCTTTCAGCTTGCTAACAGCCAAAGGAGGAACCAGCACCTCAACGAAGATAAGTCATAGGGTGAGACTGTAACTTAGTGCGCAGCTCCATGCGTTCTCCTTATGAGCAAAATTGAAATCTGTCTCTGCCCTAATCCTTGCTTCTTGTTCTGTTTAATAGATAGTTTGGTGCTTAAACCTGACAGTAATAAAATAGATTTTTGCTGAAATGGTTTTCATGGGAATAAAATAGGCTCCCGCCCCCCCTTCCTGCGACCCTGAGAGGGACAAACGGTAGAAAATGCATGGATGGATAGTCTGACAGTTTTCTTCAGATAGAAACGGAAGTACCCAAATTGTTTTTGACCCGAGAGTCAGGATAATATCCGTGGCAATGGCCGATGTACTCCCTTTGATTTACGACCCCTGGTAAAGTCAGCATTTGTGGCGGCCGATAAACAAGCAGAGTCACGTGACTAAAAGTAGGAGCTGTCAATGGCGAGACACGGCGCTCCGCAATGCCTGTCACAAACAATCGCTGGCTACAAAAGGAGATCTCAATCAAGGTATTTTGTCCTGGCTAAGAAAAAAAACAAAAAAAAAACAAAGCTCCTGTGCTTTGTCATCGACCTTGACAGGATGCAGAGATATGAATAAAGATACAAATGTGAACACACACACACACACACACACACACACACACACACACACACACACACACACACACACACACACACACACACACACACACACACAGAGGATCCATTACGTACTGTAAGTCATGCAAAAAAATAGTTGAAAGCTCAGCTGCTTTTACAGATCCATCTCTGCTCATAACTGACCCATCACTCTTAGTCTGGAAATGTCACAGCCCTGCTTTAAGTGGACATCCCATGCACATAGTGTGCGTACTGTAAGTGTGTACTGTAAGTGCATATCCACATATATTATTCATAGAAGTCTATATGTTCTCAGTGCAAACCCAACTGCAGAAAAATGTTGCATTATATTTTTCAGGAGGGGCAAACTTTTTCAGACTACAATTTATTTGCTTCAGGCTAGGATTGTAGGGTATGCCGGTACTAGTATAGTATCGCTGGTACTAATTAATCAAAAACGGTACTATACTCTGTTTGAAAAGTACCGCTTCGCCATTCATTTATCTGTTTATTTTTAACGGGCATGACGGCGCATCGTCACGTCATGACATTGCTGGTTTTACGAGCAGAGGAGCATGTTGGGCAGCGCACACACACCGAGTACTTACAAGCAGACACAGTGTGTAGACAGAAAAGGGAGAATGGACACATTTTGGTGTAAAAAGTAAAGATAAAGGTGAAGTTATAACACTGAAACACCCTCAGGAAGAGCTGCTTTAAGACATGGCTAGCTAGCTAGCGGCTAGCCGCAATCTGCAGTGTTTTAGCTACTTCTAAATCACGGATCCTTGTCTCCATAGGGACAAATAAAGTATGTTTCTTGCAAGTAGCATTATCACTGCAGGACGAGGAATAGCTAAACATGCTTCACTACACACCGTAGCTCACCGGTGTCACAATGTAAACAAACGCCATGGGTGGATCTGACATCCACTGTAATGATACAAAGTACAAGAGTGTATGTGGTCGATACTACTATGATTACATCTATATTTTTTATCGTCACAAAATGTGTTTTTTTTTTTTTTTAATTCATATTATATTCATAAAGTCAGTAATTATGTCCCTGGACACATGAGGACTTTGAATATGACCAATGTATGATCCTGTAACTAATTGGTATCGAATCGATACCTAAATGTGTGGTATCATCCAAAACTAATGTAAAGTATCAAAGAAGAGAAGAATAAGTGATTATTACATTTTAACAGAAGTGTAGATAGAACATGTTGAAACAGAAAATAAGCAGATATTAACTGTAAATGAACAAGTGGATTAATAATCCATTTTTACCGTTTGTCCCTCATAATGTGTACAAAATAATAGGTGTATAAATGACACAATATGTTACTGCATACGTCAGCAGACTAATTAGGAGTCTTTGTTTGTTTACTTACTACTAAAAGACAAGTTGTCTAGTATGTTCACTATTTTATTTAAGGACTAAATGACAATAATAAACATATGTTTCATGTACCCTAAGACTTTTTCTTAAAATAAAGCCAATAATGCCATTTTTTTTTGTGGTCCCCATTATTTAGAAAAGTATCGAAAAACATTCTGGTACCAGTACCAAAATATTGGTATGGAGACAACTCTATTTCAGGCTAATCAATGCTTTGTGACCACTGCTTCAGTCCGGATGAGTAATTTTCCTCTTACTAAAAAAGGGGCAGTTCATCCCGAAATCTAAAAAAGCAAACAAACAAAACAGTGTAATGCTTTGTCTATTTATTCAACGCAAGCATGTATTGAAGAAGGCCAGCAACAAGGGTGGTGGCATGCGGATAGCGCCATACAGCTTCAAACAGAAGCCCTGAAGTCAATCAATCAATCAATCAATCAATGTTTACTCAAATATCCCTAAATCACGAGTGTCTCAAAGGGCTGCACGAGCCACAACGACATCCTCGACTCAGATCCCACATTAGGGCAAGGAAAAACTCAACCCAATGGGATGACAATGAGGGGACCAAGTCAACTTGAACACTGACGTAAACATTCGCACTGGGAGATGTAGCAGTGTTAGTTCTGCCTACCAGTAACCTACCGTATTTTCCGGACCATAGGGCGCACCGGATTATAAGGCGCACTAACATGTTGATAAATGGTCAGTTATCAGGAATCAGGAATCGAGAACAGGAATAAACCAACGTAACTTGTTGCATACCGCAAACAATGAAGCCAGACCGAGTGTTGCCAGCAACGTGAATACATAGCTCTCTGATTAGTGCTCAACAGCAGGTGAACGTGCCGAACACTAATCAGAGGCAGGTGAAACCAATTTGTACCCATGGTAACCAAAATAAACCCCCGAAGTGCACAAAACAGGAACTCAGGGAGTCCAAAACTAACAGAACATAACTAAACAAAACATGATCCGGACCACGGATCATGACAATGCTGTACCAAATCTGCCTTCAGAATCAACAATGTCTGTGCACTGTAAGTGAACGGGCACATACAGTTGATAGATAATTGCCATAGCCAATCAGATCAGGAGTTATTGTCAGTAAGGCCTTCTAGCTGGCCTCACCTTGAACGTGACATTCACGCCTCCTGTGATTGGATACTCACTTGGGACCGTTAGCGGGTGAATTTGAGAACTCAGAGTTGAGAGACAGTTGCGATAGCCAATCAGATCACAAGTTGTTGACAGTAGCCTACCTAGGTAGCCTGATGTTAACCAGACTGTGATTGGATACTCACTTGTCACTCCAAAGTGAGTATCCAATCACAAGTTGCAATTTAGCGGGAAGGCCATACCGGAACCTAACCTTGATTAGGTGGCAGATACAGTATATATTTGCAAGGCCATTTTCAAGAAGGATATTTAAAGAGAAACTACATCCGGTGAGACGATGTCGGCTAACCCCGCAAGCTAGCTCAGCTGTCCTGGCGATGAAATGCTCGCCATTTCCACTCGAATAAGCCGACGACGAGGGGTACCACTGGCTTATACGGCGTCAAATTTGTGCTACAAATTGTGGATTCAAATATTTTATTTTTTCACTTTTAATATGTTTTTTTGCAATTTCAATTTTGATAGTACCACATAAGATATGTTTTAATTGCTGATGCGTTTTAATAGATTTTTAAATGTGCCAGAAAATAACTCGTTTTGTACACTGTTGATTTGATTGATTGATTGATTGATTGAAACTTTTATTAGTAGATTGCACAGTACAGTACATATTCCGTACAATTGACCACTAAATAGTAACACCCCAATAAGTTTTTCAACTTGTTTAAAGGCCTACTGAAAGCCACTACTAGCGACCACGCAGTCTGATAGTTTATATATCAATGATGAAATCTTAACATTGCAACACATGCCAATACGGCCGGGTTAACTTATAAAGTGACATTTTAAATTTCCCGCTAAACTTCCGGTTGAAAACGTCTATGTATGATGACGTATGCGCGTGACGTCAATCGTTGAACCGGAAGTATTGGGACACCATTGAATTCAATACAAAAAGCTCTGTTTTCATCTCAAAATTCCACAGTATTCTGGACATCTGTGTTGGTGAATCTTTTGCAATTTGTTTAATGAACAATGAAGACTGCAAAGAAGAAAGCTGTAGGTGGGATCGGTGTATTAGCGGCGGACTACAGCAACACAACCAGGAGGACTTTGAGGTGGATAGCAGACGAGCTAGCCGCCGACCTCACCTTGACTTCCTCCGTCTCCGGGCCGCCGACCGCATCTATGATCGTCGCTCCATCGATCGCTGGAACGCAGGTGAGCATGGGTGTTGATGAGCAGATGAGGGCTGGCGCAGGTGGATAGCTAATGTTTTTAGCATAGCTCTGTGAGGTCCCGTTGCTAAGTTAGCTTCAATGGTGTTGTTAGCAACAGCATTTTTAAGCTTCGCCAGGCTGGAAAGCATTAACCGTGTTTTTACATGTCCATGGTTTAATAGTATTGTTGATTTTCTGTCTATCCTTCCAGTCAGGGGTTTATTTATTTTATTTCTATCTGCATTTAAGCCCGATGTGCTATCACGTTAGCTCCGTAGCAAAAGAGCTTCGCCGATGTATTGTCGTGGAGATAAAAGTCACTGTGAATGTCCATTTTGCGTTCTCGACTCTCATTTTCAAGAGGATATAGTATCCCAGGTGGTTTGAAATACAAATCCGTGATCCACAATAGAAAAAGGACAAAGTGTGGAATCCAATGAACCCTTGTACCTAAGTTATGGTCAGAGCGAAAAAAGATACGTCCTGCACTGCACTCTAGTCCTTCACTCTCATGTTCCTCATCCACAAATCTTTCATCCTGGCTCAAATTAATGGGGTAATCGTCGCTTTCTCGGTCCGAATCTCTCTCGCTGCTGGTGTAAACAATGGGGAAATGGGAGGAGCCTTTCAACCTGTGACGTCACGCTACTTCCGGTACAGGCAAGGCTTTTTTTATCAGCGACCAAAAGTTGCGAACTTTATCGTCGATGTTCTCTACTAAATCCTTTCAGCAAAAATATGGCAATATCGCGAAATGATCAAGTATGACACATAGAATGGATCTGCTATCCCCGTTTAAATTAAAAAAATGTCATTTCAGTAGGCCTTTAAGTCCGTCATGGTAGATTTGTAAGAGATTGTGTTACAGAATGCAGCACAACCTTTCCGTGTGTCTCTCCACAGGAGAGTTAACGCTGCCAGACAATCCACTCAAAAGGGGAGCGTGACAACAGATAAATATTTACATTGGCCAACAATCTCGCTGGATAAACATTCTACAACATGTAGGAGAAATGCCTTTCCCCATTGTGCAAACAAGGTTGTGTGGCTGTACTTCATTTGACGTTAGTGCAGTAGGAAGGTAAACAAAGGAGTAGTCTGGAGGAGACAAACGCTTCCGTGGAGGTTTGTGTTCTACAAAACATGGGATGTTATGGAATCACCAGACTTGGAGGACGTTCTTTCAGTTGTTTAAAAAAAAACATAATAGCCAGGATGCAAACTTATAGTCACTTTAAATGGCAACTCGTTGGCTTTGAGAAACACTAAAATGAATCAAGAATATAAATTGTGGTAGTCAGTTTCATTTTGAAATCAAGCAGAGTGAAACAAGTATGGAATCACTTAGACCTGAGAAAATAATTATGGAATCGCTCTGTAAATATCATCGGATTGATACCTAAATTGGTGGTATCATCCAAAACTAATGTAAAGTATCAAAGAAGAGAAGAATAAGTGATTATTACATTTTAACAGAAGTGTAGATAGAACATGTTAGAAGAGAAAGTAAGCAGATATTAACAGTAAATGAACAAGTAGATAATAATCAATTTTCTACCACTTGTCCTTTAAAATATGTACAAAATAATAGGTGTATAAATGACACAATATGTTACTGCATACGTCAGCAGACTAATTAGGAGTCTTTGTTTGTTTACTTACTACTAAAAGACAAGTTGTCTAGTATGTTCACTATTTTATTTAAGGACAAACTTGCAATAATAAACATATGTTTCATGTACACTAAGATTTGTTGTTAAAATAAAGCTAACATTGCCATTTTTTGTGGTCCCCTTTATTTACAAAAGTATGGAAAAACTATTTGGTACTGGTACCAAAATATTGGTATGGGGACAACCCTATGTTAAACACACTTAAAACTTTGACTTGGTAAACTATGCTCTCCCGTAATGTAAAAAAATAATTTATCAATTCATTAAAAATATAAACAAGTAATTAATTAACTAATATGTGCAAGGCTAATAAATAATAGTGCAGTGGTGAGTAAAGCAAAGCAAAAAGAAGATGAGTTATTTGTACATTCACAGTGACAGACTAGTTCCAGAGTTATTTATCAGATTCATAGCTTGTTCTTATGACGGGTTGTTTTGGCATACTGTGATTTGTATCGCCTGCTGGAGGGGAAGAGTTTTAACAGTTTGTGACCAGGGTGCGAGGGATCTCCAGTGATGCTACCTGCCCGCTTCCTGACCCTGGACCGGTATAAATCCAGGATTGGGGGAAGGTTGAACACCAATGATCTTTTCTGCAGACGTAATTGCTTGTTGAGGTCTGATCCAAACCAGACTATTGCAATTCTCTCTTCACTCTTTTCAACAAGTCAATACTAAAGAGACTTCAGACGGTACAAAATGCAGCTGCCAGACTTTGGACCGGTGCACCCAGAACAGTCCATATCACCCCCATTTGATCCAGTCTTCATTGGCTTCCAGTCAAATTGAGTTTAAGATGTTAGTCCTGACTTTCCGTGCGTTGCATGGTGGAGGCCCTCAGTACATGACTTGTTATGCCCCTACTCTTCAGTTGCATGGTGGGGCCCCTCAGTACATTACTGACGTGTTATGCCTCGAAGCCAGAACAGTCCATATCAACCCCATTTGATCCAGTCTTCATTGGCTTCCAGTCAAATTCCGCATTGAGTTTAAGATGTTAGTCCTGACTTTCCGTGCGCTGCATGGTGGAGGCCCTCAGTACATGATTTGTTATGCCCCTACTCTTCAGTTGCATGGTGGGGCCCCTCAGTACATTACTGACTTGTTATGCCCCGCAGCCAGAACAGTCCATATCACCCCCATTTGATCCAGTCTTCATTGGCTTCCAGTCAAATTCCGCATTGAGTTCAAGATGTTAGTCCTGACTTTCCGTGCGTTGCATGGCGGGGCCCCTCAGTACATCACTGACTTGTTATGCCCCTACTTTTCAGTTGCATGGTGGGGCCCTCAGTACATAACTTACTTGTTATGCCCCTACTCTTCAGGGTCTTCAGGCCAGGGTCTTCTAAAGAGCCCAAAAAACTCATTTAAAAGCCGTGGAGACCTGGCATTCCAGACTATAGCTCCCAGAGTCTGGGACAACTTGCACCACTCCCTCCCTGATCTTGACTGTGTTGACACTTTGAAGAAACATTTCACAACTTCTCTTTTTAGTAAAGCTTTTAGTTAATGCATCTGTTAACTATCATTTTTAATCACCTTTGTATCCTTTTTATGATGTCGCCCCTGTTGTTTTCATTGAATTGTTGTTTTACTTCACCTATGTTTTGTACAGTGCTTTGTCATTTTACCTGTGAAAAGCGCTTTTATAAATAAAATGTACTTCCTTAGTGATGGAGGTGCACAGGACAGACTGAATGATGCATGTGTAGAACAGGTCCTGGGGAGAGTTGAAATCATTCAAATTCAAACCCACTATAATCCCAATATCACCGTATCTTCCCACTGGGGTGCATCGTCTGTGGGGTCCTGTTCAAGATGTTAGTTGTTAGCCTCAAGGAACCACCTGAAAGACACAAATCCTCCTCCTACTGACAAGCTAATCTTTCGGAATATCGCTCTTTGCCTTTGGAGCATTAGGATTACATGTTTAATCTATAATTATCTTCCACTTAAATCAGTCACAATCTCATTATAGGACAAAGTGCCTGCAACATTGTGTTTTCCTCAGGAGCCGAGTCATGCCCTGCACACCAAGAGGGGCTTGGCTGGTATATCTGGTATATCCCCGCCCAACAAATCAATTTAGAAGAGGAGCGCCGAGCCTCTGCTGAGACAGAAAACATAAAGGGACACGCACAAGGAGTGACAGCGCATAAAGTTCTCAGCACAAATCTAACTGCGTGGAGAGAGAAAACAATAAAAAGGTCACTGCATCCCTGCAGGTAAAACCCAAAGATTGACTCGTGGCTTTCATGACTTCAATTTTAATTTGTATGACTCTTGTAGTTTGGATTGTGAGAAGTGAGAATGATCAGGAAGATGATGTTTGAATTAGTGCTTTCACACTTTTGAATGTGGATGAATCATAATTCATCACAGGTTACGACTCACTTGGGTGATTTAAATTGACTTAAAAAAAGAGCCCAATATTTCTACACAAAGGACATTTTATTTTCAGGACCACTTTTTCAATGTTTTACTTGAATCACTTATTTGCTCAAAACTTGGTAACGGTTTTATATAAAGTCCCATCTGGGTGTATTTTGAAGGGGAATTTTGCCAGTGAGCAGAACATTAGGAGTCTCCTCACATACAGTGGTGGTCAAAAGTGCACATACACTTGTAAAGAACATCATGTCATGGCTGTCTTGAGTTTCCAATCATTTCTGCAACTCTTATGTTTTTGTGCTAGAGTGATTGGAGCACATACTTGTTGCTCACAAAAAACATTCATGAAGTTTGCTTCTTTTATCAATTTATTATGGGTCTACTGAAAATGTGAGCAAATCTGCTGGGTCAAAAGTTGTCATGACACGGGGTTTTTCGCAGCTTACTGCGAGATTTGTTCTCCCGGTATGCAATCGGACTATACCGGACAAGGCTTGAAGGTAGGAGCATTTTTAATTATGACTCTCAAAGAGGTACAAACAAAAAGCGCTCAAGGCGAAGGCGCATCTTAACGCAGGAAACAAAAGCTAAGACTTAGCATAAACTATGGACATGAAACAAAAAACTTGCTAACTGTGGCATGAATAAACAAAACTGACTTGACAAGGCATGAAGTAAACAAACAGCATGAACTATGGTATCGCGAGAGCATGAAACAATCAGTACTTACGGAGAGGGTTGCGTGAAGCAAACAAATGACGTCACACAGAGTGAGGCCAGGGCATAGACTAAGGGCATAGACTAAATAGCCTTCTGATTAGTGCCCGGGCAACAGGTGAGCATCCCGAACACTATTTAGAGGCAGGTGAGTGCAATACGTAACCGTGGTGACTAAACAAACTCAGGAGGTGCACAAACATGAACTAAAGGAGTCCAAAAACAACATACATAACTAAACAAAACATGATCCGGACCACGAATCATGACAAAAGTATACATACAGCAATGTTAATATTTGCTTACATGTCCCTTGGCAAGTTTACCTGCAATAAGGCGCTTTTGGAAGTCATCCACAAGCTTCTGCTTGACCACTTGACCACAAAATTGCTGCAGTTCAGCTAAATGTGTTGTTTTTCTGACATGGACTTGTTTCTTCAGCATTGTCCACACGTTTTAGTCAGGACTTTGGGAAGGCCATTCTAAAACCTTCATTCTAGCCTGATCTAGCCATTCCTTTACCACGTTTGACGTGTGTTTGGGGTCATTGTCCTGTTGGAACACCCAACTGCGCCCAAGACCCAACCTCCGGGCTGATGATTTTAGCTTGTCCTGAACAATTTGGAGCTAATCCTCCTTTTTCATTGTCCCATTTAAAGCAGCAGTTCCATTGGCAGCAAAACAGGCCCAGAGCATAATACTACCACCACCATGCTTGATGCTAGGAATGGTGTTCATGGGACTAAAGGCCTCACCTTTTCTCCTCCATACATATTGCTGGGTATTGTGGCCAAACAGCTCCATTTTTGTTTCATCTGACCACAGAACTTTCCTCCAGAAGGTCTTATCTTTGTCCATGTGATGTCAGATGGAACAAAAATGTAGCTGTTTGGCAAAATCAGTGACTTACCCGTCAAAGAGCAGAACGTTCTGGTCGGTCATGTCGTATTCCACTCCTGGAGTGTTGCTGTGTTACAAAAGTCATTCTTATTGAACATGTTTTTGCGGACGTGGGCTGTTCTTCCACGAGGTAACATTTTTGGAGGCACATGTTAATCCCCACAAAAGGGTTTGCAGCGGAGGTGTTGACACAGGAGCATAATCAGGGTTTCAGAGACTGAACTTTTAACTAAAATTGGCAAAAGATCAGAGAAGACCAGACTTCACCATCAGCATGAATTAAACAGTCAACTTCACCAGTTACTTTGAAATGTGTTTACTGTATGTTATGTGGTGTTATGTTCATCATCATCATCATGTCCCATACCCCATCATCATGTTTCACAGCCTTATTCATGTCGTGCACACCCTAAAAACTATGGAGATCCCCACGGAGCCTCGGTTGTAACTCAAACTCTTTTGCAAAGTTACCCCACGCAATTTCTGACTTCTTCTCCTCCTCCTATCATTCTTGGGGTGACTTTGCCGGATATTTTATGGTCGTACTGGGCAATTCCTTAAGTTTTGTGGGCTCGGTGGTGCGCTCGAGTGCCAGTGAGAAGGCACTGTTAATATTCTCAAACACTTCATTGCATTTCTGTCAGCCTCCGTTCTTTCCCAAAGTCTGAGCCATCTGTATGAAGGTCGGTGTGTTTTGATTATTCCTGTGATCACTTTAATAGGGTTGCAAAGGGGTGGAAAGTTTCCGGTAAATTTCCGGAAACTTTCCGGAAACTTTCCGGAAATTACCACGGGAAGTTAAGCTCGGAAAGTTTGGAAATGTTGACCATTTTTTGATTATTCAAAGTTGGACACCGTCCATTTTATTCTGTAGAGTAAGATGAGAAGCTTGTAAAAGACTAATGCAATGCCACACACAGATATACATAGTCAGCTAAACAATTGGAGTAGTCTTTAAAAATATTTTACTGATGGACAAATAAATAGAAATAGGCTAGATGAATAAATGAACAGTCAATCAGCATGCTAAATCAAACTATAAGCTACATTCTTGTATGACAACAGAATAGCTAGCAGAACAGAAGGCAGAGGAAACTACACCTTTTGATTTAGTATAAAACGTGAAAATTCGGATCGCTAACGTTGTTAGCATAAATTGATGGGATTTAACATAGAGAAAATGAGCATCACGTCTAACGGAGAAATATTTTGGGTTCATTATGAGACTGTGGTCGTACATAAACCTAGCTAGCTAGAGATATTGGCCCCAAAATCATTGAACAAGTACAGGAACAGCTAGCTAGCTTGAGTGTAAGTCTGCTGGAGTAGTCTACAGTCATACAGTAACAAGCAATTACACCTCTATTACACTTAAATACCATAGATCAAATATATTTACCCCATCAACACTTACCTGACTGGATGAAGTCCTTGGGCTCAAATACTAGTGTGGCCTCAATAGCCCTGCTGTAGTGTGTAGCATGCTGGCAATTATCTGGGCATGTGATGGAAGAAGGCACTGCACATGTGATGGAGGAATGCACCGTGCAGGGTTGAAATTCTACTGAATTTGCATTAAATCAGGTTGTTTTAGCTAATAATCATGCTGCAATATTTAGCATGTTGCATTCAATGTTAATTCCCATTAATTCCCCATATATTCCCATTAATTCCCATGGAAAGTTTCCAACTTTGAATATTCCCGGAATTTTGCAACCCTACACTTTACAGACTGATTTTTGGCAAATTGTAGTCCGAAAGCTGCTTCAGCCTCAACATGCAGGCTAACTCATCCTGTAATTAGAATAACCTCAAGGTATCTCAAACTTACCGTATTTTTTCGGACTATAAGGCACACTTATAATACTGTAATTTTCTCAAAAATGGACAGTGCGCCTTATAACCCGCTGCGCCTAGTCTACGGAATAACTCTGGTTGTGCTTACCAATTTTGGTAATTCATTGGTACATGGCGTAGTGATAAGTGTGACCAGTAGATGGCAGTCACACATAAGATATATGTGTAGACTGCAATATGACGGCAGTAAACAACACCAACACTTTAAATGTTAAAATAAAGAACATTACACACGGCACTCAAAAATCTGTCAAATTGTTTTAGTACGACTTTGAAGCCGCACCGCTTGATGGATTGTCGGCCCATTACAGCTAGCGTAGTCAGAGATACAAGTATTACTGTGGTGTGTGTATAAGGACCGCAAAATGGCACCTATTAGCAGACATTATCAGGCGTTTTGTTTGGCGATATTATGCAAACGCAACTTTTCTTACCTTCTGGTACCTGCTGATCTGTATTTGAGATCTGCATAAGTCCTGAAAATCCGTGCACGTCCGCCACTGTAGTCCGTGCCGACACCATAGTCAATAAACTTCTTCTTTTTCACTAACATTACACACTGATTGAACACTAACACTGTTTGAAAATAGGGAAATAAAACACTGTACTTGAATCAGTGATTCTTTGGTGCACCACTAGATGGAGCCTGTGTACCACTAGTGGTGCACGTACCACCGTTTGAGAATTTTTGTTTTACTCTAAACCCACTGAGATTCTTTACTAATATTATCATTATTATTCGGCCAGCAAAAAAAAAAAGATTTGAGAGCCGGTTTCATTTCTTTCTTAGCTTTATTTGTGTAATGTTCCGAGCCAGGCTTTGTTTATTTTGTCTGTGGTATGTAAATTACAAGCCGTGGGCACCCGTACAAGACTGATAGTCTTTAGCTAGCCATTGAAGTGTGTAAAGCAGAGATGGAACATTTAGGGAATTTGACTCTATTAGGACATGTACATCTATTAATATCCTCATAAAAATAAGACAAAGTGGACTGGCAAAGACCTAAAGACAAACATTGTGAATGATCACATTGTTTGTGGCTTGATTTTTACAGGATGATCATTTATTCAGACAATTCTTTTTAGCCTAAACTGAGTAAGGCAAAAATAAATAGATATAATAGAATAGAATAGAAATTACTTTATTGATCCCTGGGGGAAATTCAGCACCACAGTTCGCTCACAATAGACAATAAACACTTGGGTATTTTTTACATGCGAATAATATAAATACAGTCTATTATACAGCATTATTCACATGTGAATAATATAAATACAGTCTATTATACAGCATTTTTCACATGTGAATAACATAAATACAGTCTATTATACAGCATTATTCACATGTGAAAAATATAAATACAGTCTATTATAAAGCATTATTCACATGTGAATAACATAAATACAGTCTATTATACAGCATTATTCACATGTGAATAATATAAATACAGTCTAATATACAGCATTATTCACATGTGAATAACATAAATGCAGTCTATTATACAGCGTTATTCACATGTGAATAATATAAATACAGTCTATTATACAGCATTATTCACATGTGAATAACATAAATACAGTCTATTATACAGCATTATTCACATGTGAATAATATAAATACAGTCTATTATAAAGCATTATTCACATGTGAATAACATAAATACAGTCTATTATACAGCATTATTCACATGTGAATAATATAAATACAGTCTATTATACAGCATTATTCACATGTGAATAATATAAATACAGTCTAATATACAGCATTATTCACATGTGAATAACATAAATGCAGTCTATTATACAGCATCATTCACATGTGAATAATATAAATGAAGTCTATTATACAGTATCATTCACATGTGTATAATATAAATACAGTCTATTATACAGCATTATTCACATGTGAATAATATAAATAGTCTATTATACAGCATTTTTCACATGTGAATAATATAAATGCAGTCTATTATGCAGCATTATTCACATGTGAATAATATACATGAAGTCAATTATACAGTATCATTCACATGTGTATAATATAAATACAGTTTATTATGCAGCATTATTCACATGTGAATAATATAAATGCAGACTATTATACAGTATCATTCACATGTGTATAATATAAATACAGTCTATTATACAGCATTATTCACATGTGAATAATATAAATACAGTCTATTATACAGCATTATTCACATGTGAATAATATAAATACAGTCTATTATACAGCATTATTCACATGTGAATAATATAAATACAGTCTATTATACAGCATTATTCACATGTGAATAATATAAATACAGTCTATTATACAGCATTATTCACATGTGAATAATATAAATACAGTCTATTATACAGCATTATTCACATGTGAATAATATAAATACAGTCTATTATACAGCATTATTCACATGTGAATAATATGAATACAGTCTATTATACAGCATTTTTCACATGTGAATAATATAAATGCAGTCTATTATGCAGCATTATTCACATGTGAATAATATAAATGCAGACTATTATACAGTATCATTCACATGTGTATAATATAAATACAGTCTATTATACAGCATTATTCACATGTGAATAATATAAATACAGTCTATTATACAGCATTATTCACATGTGAATAATATAAATACAGTCTATTATACAGCATTATTCACATGTGAATAATATAAATACAGTCTATTATACAGCATTATTCACATGTGAATAATATAAATACAGTCTATTATACAGCATTATTCACATGTGAATAATATGAATACCGTCTATTATACAGCATTTTTCACATGTGAATAATATAAATGCAGTCTATTATGCAGCATTATTCACATGTGAATAATATAAATGCAGACTATTATACAGTATCATTCACATGTGTATAATATAAATACAGTCTATTATACAGCATTATTCACATGTGAATAATATAAATGCAGACTATTATACAGTATCATTCACATGTGTATAATATAAATACAGTCTATTATACAGCATTATTCACATGTGAATAATATAAATACAGTCTATTATACAGCATTTTTCACATGTGAATAATATAAATGCAGTCTATTATGCAGCATTATTCACATGTGAACAATATACATTAAGTCTATTATACAGTATCATTCACATGTGTATAATATAAATACAGTCTATTATGCAGAATTATTCACATGTGAATAATATAAATACAGTTTATTATACAGCATTATTCACATGTGAATAATATAAATACAGTCTATTATACAGAATCATTCACATGTGAATAATATAAATACAGTCTATTATACAGCATTATTCACATGTGAATAATATAAATACAGTTTATTATACAGCATTATTCACATGTGAATAATATAAATACAGTCTATTATACAGCATCATTCACATGTGAATAATATAAATACAGTCTATTATACAGCATTATTCACATGTGAATAATATAAATACAGTCTATTATACAGCATTATTCACATGTGAATAATATAAATACAGTCTATTATACAGCATCATTCACATGTGAATAATATAAATACAGTCTATTATACGGCATATTCACATGTGAATAATATAAATACAGTCTATTATACAGCATTATTCCCATGTGAATAATATAAATACAGTATATTATGCATTTAAGTACAGTCAAAAAGGAACATATGCATTATACAGTCTGAT
Source organism: Entelurus aequoreus (assembly GCF_033978785.1). Taxonomy (NCBI): domain Eukaryota; kingdom Metazoa; phylum Chordata; class Actinopteri; order Syngnathiformes; family Syngnathidae; genus Entelurus; species Entelurus aequoreus. The sequence continues at coordinate 2,323,181 of NC_084740.1, forward strand.
GGCTGTCGGTATGAAGGACTTCCTGTGTCGTTCCGTGTTGCAAAGCTCTATGTACAGTATGATTAAATGCTAACTTGTAAAAGTTAGCACCATTGGTTAAAGCATAACATGGGGCAGGTTAATACATGGACTTTCTTCATGATAATTCACTTTTTATGAGGTACCCTGAAGAAGAAAAAAAGGTTGGTAAAACCTGAATTCAAGTGCCCCTGAAACCGCACAAAAGGCAACATAACCGATAATTGATGAACTGAACACAAAGAAAAGAGCGACTTGAATACAAGAGAATCAATTTCAAAATGGTACACATCGATGGAAGCTGGTGAAGGGCTGACATATAATAATAATAATGAACAGGAAGTCTGGAAATACACAACACAGTAACTTACACTATATTGCCAAAAGTATTTTGCCACCTGCCTTTACTCACATATGAACTTGAAGGATCGAATTCATCCCAAAGGTGTTCTATCGGGTTCAGGTCAGGACTCTGTGCAGGCCAGTCCAGTTCATCCACACCAGACTCTGTCATCCATGTCTTTATGGACATTGATTTGTGCACCGGTGCACAGTCATTTTGGAAGAGAAAGGGGCTCACTATAAAACTGTTCCCACAAGATTGAGAGCATGGAATTGTCCAAAATGTTTTGGTATCCTGGAGCATTCAAATTTCCTTTTACTGGAACTACAAAACAACCCCACAACATAATTCCTCCCCCACCAAATTTCACACTCGACACAATGCAGTGAAATGTAGCGTTCTCCTGGCAACCTCCAAACCCAGACCGGTCCATCTGGTTGCCAGATGTAAAAGTGTGATTCATCAGTCCAGAGAAGGCGTCTCCACTGCTCTAGAGTCCAGTGGTGATGTCCTTTACACCACTGCATCCCACGCTTTGCATTGGACTTGGTGACGTATGGCTTCGATGCAGCTGCCCGGCCATGGAAACCCATTCCATGAAGCTCTCTGCATACTGTACGTGGGCTAATTGGAAGGTCACATGAAGTTTGGAGCTCTGTAGCAACTGTCGGTGCAGAAAGTCTTTGCACTATGCTGACCTCTCTGTCAGTTTACCTGGCCTACCACTTGGTGGCTGAGTTGCTGTTGTTCCCAAACTCTAAACTTGTCTTATAATGAAGTTGACTTTGGGATATTTAGGAGCGAGGAAATTTGACGACTGGATTTGTTGCACAGGTGGCATCCTGTGACAGTTCCACGCTGGAAATCACTGAGAGCGGCCTGTTCTTTCACAAATGTTTGTAGAAACAGTCTCCATGCCTAAAGTGCTTGATTTGATACACCGGGCCAAGTGATTAGGACACCTGATTCTCATCATTTGCATCGGTGGCCAAATACTTTTGGCAATATAGTGTATCAAAAAGCTCAAACGGAACGGTCACTGTGACAAAAAATATGAATGGGGAATAAATGAGCATTATTAGTACAAATAAGACATGGTGAAATGTTGAAAACAAATGAGAATAAGACAATTTCAGGAAAACAATAATCCAATAAATGTCATTGCTGCTGATATATTGTTATTTCTAGAAGCTCAGCAGGTGTTTCATCATGCTTGGTATAATGTTAGTACATGCATGATTTAAATCCCATATAAAGTGTCTGAGTGCCTAAGACGCATCATACAAAGACCTTGTCCAAAGTCTAACACTTCCATGAAGTGCACAGCATGTACGGCATATTGTGCTGCAGTACAAAAGCCCTTTTAGGGCTCTCTTTCAGCCGTGTTATTGCTTCTTGTGGGTCTCAGTGTGCTATTGCCGCCAGGCACAGTCAGGACTGTGAAATGTGATGTGAAAGCTATTGTAGATGCATGTTAAGTTGCTTTATTAATCATCAGACGGACACATTTAAGAAAGACCGAATTGCTCTTTAAAGAGTTGAGACCGTAGTCTCTCTGGAAATCCTTTAATACTAAAGTGAACATTTAAGTCTGCGCTTCAGCACCTTCACCCGGACGACGATATGGTGTGCGTAATTGGAGTTTAATAGCAGGCTGCTTCTCATACTGCTGCCGACCTTTGGACAGCAGAATAATGGCGTCACAAATGAGTCGCAGTCCTGTTCTTTCTTGGAAAATTCAATTGGATGGGTTCTGATAAGCCAAATTGGCCAAAACCAAATTTTACCTCTTTTTTGTGTATTTGGGAACCCCGTAAGTCCCAAAAATGTGAAAGCAAACCCTGGAGGCATGGTGGAAATACACTATATTGCCAAAAGTATTTGGCCACCTGCCTTTACTCACACGTGTAGTGGATTGTCCGAAGCTTAAACAGCAACAAAAGTGAGTTTAGTACAAAAGGTTTATTTACCCATAGTCAAAAGTGCAAAGTTGGGTTTGTCACACCTGGGTGAAGTCTTGTCTGGGTTTCGTCTGGTTTCAAGTTGTCTTGTCATTTCCTGTTTTATTTTGAAAGGTTAACTCTCCCTCTCGTTTCAGGTCACTTGCCCTTCCTTCTGTGTCATGTCAGGGACGGCGTGGCGAAGTTGGTAGAGTGGCTGTGCCAGCAACCGGAGTGTTGCTGGTTACTGGGGTTCAATTCCCACCTTCTACCTTCCTAGTCACGTCCGTTGTGTCCTTGGGCAAGACACTTCACCCTTTGCCTCTGATGGGTGCTGGTTAGCGCCTTGCATGGCAGCTCCCGTCATCGGTGTGTGAATGTGGAAATACTGTCAAAGCGCTTTGAGTACCTTGAAGGTAGAAAAGCGCTATACAAGTATAACCCATTTATTTATTATCAGTCTGACGTCATCCCTGTTCCCTGATTGTTTCCACCTGTTCCCTATTACCCTCATGTGTCTTATAAGCCCACTCCTACGTTTGTTCTGTGCCAGATTGTTTCGTTCATTCGTACTTTCCAGCGTCTACGTCCATGTCCATGCCTTGCCTTGTATCCAGTCTATGTTCCATGTTCTTGAATCCCTTCGTGGCTATTTTGAGTTTTCCTTTTTCCTCCTCAGCAGAGTGATTTTTTGTTATTGACTTTATTCAGCCGAAGTGGTAAGTTATTAGTTAAATTCCTCAATTTTTGAGTGACTCTTTTTGTTAAACTTTATTAAATAAGATAGTGTAGAATTTTTCATAGCTGTTGTTTATTCCTCCCGTTGGAGCGTTTTTTTGTTTATACATTTTATAACATTTACTGCGCCAATTATTAGTTCGTCTTTGGTTTTGTGTTTTCCTCCGTTCAGAGTGATTTTCAGTTGTTCCTATTTTTTTGGAACCTTTTTCATCGAGTAGTTTTTTGGTTACTTATAGTATTGTATTCTTTGACTTTGGAGGTGAAAGGAAGCTGCCAAAATAAAAGCCTGTCAAGTTCCCTACTCTGCATCTGAGTCCAATCCTTTTACCAAGCCCTGACAGGGTTAAGCTGCCCATGCAGACAAACAAACGCCCTCCGGAGGACACAAGAATCAAGCAAATCTCTCTCAGCCCTTGTCACTTGGCCATTTTATCTGTTTCCCCATGCCCCAAGGTCCCGTTGTTTTCGACATGTTTGTTTTGCAACATCCTTGAATCCCTTAGTCATGCTTAGACAATCAAAACCTTTTGTAGAATGGTCAGAGCGACTCCATATTCAACTTTGTCCTACATCTGGTCCTTCAACGGTATAGAATAGAAGAGAAATGAAACAAGCAGACATTCTTGATAGACACGAAATATAGCTCAAAGGTCAGAAATTCTACTACACACTTGAAGTGGCATCCCGTGGAATTGTCCAAAAGGTTTTGGTATCCTGGAGCATTCAAAGTTCCTTTCACACATCTGCGGTCCCCCCCAAGGTTTCTCAATGTCATCCCATTGGGTTGAGTTTTTTCTTGGCCTGATGTGGGATCTGAGTCCAGGATGTCGTTGTGGCTTGTGCAGCCCTTTGAGACACTCGTGATTTAGGGCAATATACTGTAAGTAAACATTGATTGATTGATTAAAATGAAGCTGCTAAAATACTGTAACTTGACCGCTCACTGGTGTGAAACTCACATACCCTCTACTCATTCTACTTGTCTTTTTAAATTGCCTATCATTATGTAATGTCAATATTGTTGTGTATTTTAAATCCTGTGTACATTTAATTGTGGATGTTAGATGCGCCATAAAAAGGACGACAGATGGAAATAGGCATGGTGCTAAATCTGGTGCAGCCATCTTCTTAATGTAACTGCAAAATAAACAAATAAACAAATACAAAACTCAGGGTGACCACCCCCCCATCAGAGCCAAGTCTGGGATTACGGAGTGAGAGTGAGAGAGAGAAGCTGCTTATTAACACAAACAGTATTTACTGCTCCTCTTGCGAATATGTGAGAGCTGGAATCATTCAAGGACGGGAGCTCAAATCAAAGCATGACATGTGTTAACACTAGAATGCTCGAAGAAAACGTGTAATTACTGGCAACGTTGAGATTCTCCAGCAGTCAGTCAGCCCTCGGTGGAGAAAAGCGCGACTTAAAGACGATTTTTCACTCAGGCTCTTCCAGGAAAAATGAGTTGTGTACGCCCGATGAGCTCTGGTCTCAAACTCCCGTGGTCGTTATTAAAAATTCATCAGCAGGATGACAAATTGGTCCATAAGAACAGGAGAACAAAGTGGAACATTTCCCATCAGTCCTATAAGGACGCTATTAAAGAGGCTCTATTCATGTCTGGCAGTTGAGTTTGGGTGTAAAGGAAGGATCTAGTCAGGACATGCTCACAATGTAGCAGGGCTTTGCAGCTGACCCATAATCCGTAGGTGGCGTTACTTCTACCGAGTTCAGATGGGCTTTTGACAGGTGGAGTCAGAAATGACAATGAGTTCCAAACAACTAAACATTAGACATCTCCATACATTAAAGACCTACTGAAAGCCACTACTAGCGACCACGCAGTCTGATAGTTTATATATCAATGATGAAATCTTAACATTGCAACACATGCCAATACGGCCGGGTTAACTTATAAAGTGACATTTTAAATTTCCCGCCACAATTCCGCTTCAAAACGTCTCGGTAAGATGACGTATGCGCGTGACGTAGCCAGTTTTAACAGAGGTATGGCTTCCCCATTGAAGCCAATACGAAATAGCTCTGTTTTCATCTCATTATTCCACAGTATTCTGGACATCTGTGTTGGTGAATCTGTTGCAATTTGTTCATTGCATTATGGAGAAAGAAGCTGAGCAAGCAAAGAAGAAAGTTGTCGGTGCGAAGCGGATATTTTGCGAGGGAAGTCAGCAACACAACGCAGCTGGTTTTTGTTTACATTCCCGAAAGATGCAGTCAAGATCGAAGAACTCGGGCAACAGAGACTCTTACCAGGAGGACTTTGATTTGGATACACAGACGCAGACGCGATACCGTGAGTACACAGCTGCGCTTCCAAACATTTGATTGCTTGCTATAACTAGCTCGAGCTAGGAGCTAGGAGCTAGGAGCTAGCATAACAAACACCTAGGTGTTTGTTATGCGGGATTAATTTGTGGCATATTAAATACAAGCCGGGTTGTGTTGTGGCTAATAGAGTATATATATATGTCTTGTGTTTATTTACTGTTGTAGTCATTCCCAGCTGAATATCAGGTCCCACCCGCGCGCTTCCAAACATTTGATCGCTTGCCAGTACGTGCGTGTCACGTACGTAACTTTGGTTAAATATATAAGCTTTATGAACCTTGGGTTAGGTGAACGGTCCTTTGGGCTGAGTGAGTGAGTGTGTTGTGCAGGTGTTTGAATTGTATTGGCGGGTTATATATACGGGATCCCGTCCATATAACCCGCTATAACTAGCTCGAGCTAGTAGCTAGTAGCTAGCATAACAAACACCTAGGTGTTTTTATGCGGGATTAATTTGTGGCATATTAAATATAAGCCTGGTTGTGTTGTGGCTAATAGAGTATATATATGTCTTGTGTTTATTTACTGTTGTAGTCATTCCCAGCTGAATATCAGGTCACTCTCACAGCATCTTCCCTATCTGAATCTCTTCCACTCCCCACTAGTCCTTCACGTGCATTTTTCTCATCCACAAATCTTTCATCCTCGCTCAAATTAATGTGGAAATCGTCGCTTTCTCGGTCCGAATCTCTCTCACTTCTGGCGGCCATCATTGTAAACAATAGGGAACTTTGCGTATATGTTCAATTGACTACGCAAGCCTTTTTTTATCAGATACCAAAAGTTGAGATCTTTATCGTCGTTGTTCTATACTAAATCCTTTCAGCAAAAATATGGCAGTATCGCGAAATGATCAAGTATGACACATAGAATAGATCTGCTATCCCCGTTTAAATAAAAACATTTCATTTCAGTAGGCCTTTAAGGAGCCATTTTTTCCCCGCAAGAACACCAAAGTAGTGTAGTAGATGCTTGATGGAAGCCGAGGTTTTTGTTAGTAGTCACAAATTGAGATATAGAAATGTCATTTTCACGCAGCATATATGGAATGTGTTGGAATGTTTTGTGACTGGAGTGATTTATTTTGTGAAAGTTGACATAGCAGTTCAATTATTACTGTACATGTTACTCTATATCAGGAGTGCACGCACATTTTCAGCAGGCGAGCTACTTTTTAAATGTGCAAGTTGAGGTGATCTACTTGGAGAGCAGTGCAAAAAGAGGGAAAGAAGGAAATGCTGCATAGTTGCGCACATTATCCACCTCGGCAAAAGTCTGTCAGGATTAGGGTTGGGTATCGAGTATCGAGTATCGATTGGAACCGGGACTAACTTTCCGATTCTCCCGGAATCGTTCAAAAGTTTAAATTTCGATTCCTAGTTTCGATACCCAGTCCGCCGACCAGAAAAAAAGAATAAGTCCGCCGACCGGAAGAAGAAGCCGCTAAACACCAACGAAGAAGCGCCCACCGCCGGAAGTGTTAGCATAGCCGAGCCTATGTAGCCGAGCGAGTCAGTCAAGCATGGATAGCGGGCGTCGGCGGTCGAAGTGTGGCTTTGTTTTACTAAAAAAAATGAAATATCGGCGAAATGTAACACGTGCGACAGGACTGTTTCGTGCTTAGGAGGGTGCACGTCGAACATGATGAAGCACCTCCGAGTACAAATAAATGCGTGTCCCGTCTTCGACGCGCTGCGCCGACCGTCCTCCTGTGCCTCTTCCTCTGGCTTCGACGCCCAGCCTGGCACCTCGGTGACTGCATTGCAGTCCCAATCCGGTAAGTAAAACAATATATATGCAATAAATAATGTGTTTTGCGCCAACGTCGAGGCAGCTAACAAATTAGCCCGCATATTTTTTCATAGACAATTTACAACCTGCTAGCCAGGCTCCGCGATGTGCTCAGCGTACTCCGTTCACCGTAGCGGCAATGGGGAAGATGTCGGTGCCACAGACGGAAGAGTGCCACAGAAAGGTCACTGCACACATAGTCAAAAGACTGCATCCCTTTTCAGAGGTGGAATCTCCAACATTTAGGTTAGTTAAGCAATAACGTTAGAGCTAAGCTAATTGATACTGAGCTAAACAGTAACAGCAACATTACATGTTTGTTTATGTTTGCAGGGATATGGTGAAAACTCGCAACCCAAAATACATACCACCTTCCAGGGACTACCTGTCAAACACATTGATCGGAATCGGAATCAAGAATCGTCAGGAATCGGAATCGAAACAAAGAATCGAAATCGGAATCGGAATTGTTCGAATTCAAACGATACCCAACCCTAGTCAGGATGCGCCTTTGTCCAGGTTGTGCGCTTTGGGTGGATCAACCCTAAAATGTGGGCATTCCCTGTCAAATCTGGCCTCGCGTGTATCGATTATGAGTCCGGTGCTCTGGGAATGTGCTACATTATATTGCACTTGGAGTTTTGATGCAGTGTACACCACTTCCATAAAAGTATCTATTTTGGTCGCTTTAATTGATGCAATTATCCATTAAGATGAGTATGAAAGGATCGTAATGGTCATGGAAGCCTCGTTGAAGATCCCTGACCCAGATTATTATGAAAACACTTAACAGTTTAACACACATTTTCAAGTAGCAATCAGTCTGCAGGCCTTCCCACGGTGCATTAAAAGAGAGAATACGCATCAAAACATTTCTAATCCTGGATCCAATTTTTTGCAAAAAGGCTAATTTGACAGTATATAAATAATATGTAAATATTACATGTGTTATATTTTATATTGCGACTGTGGTACATTTTTAGTCTACTTTATACCTACATTATCCTTGCCATCCTTTTCCTTTCCATCCTTTGTAACTGATCTACTGTGTGGAACAATGTCCCTTGTGGACCAATAAGGTTTGTTTAAGCCTAAGTCATTAGTCACAGTTTTTTTTGTTTTTTAATGCATTCTAACTTGTAAGTTAACATCAATGAAAGTTACAACGGAGCCAATGGGAGGTCCTCTATTCCGCCCATAAAACCCAATAAATAACCATCCAAAAAGTGCCAACAATACTCCATTTTACATTTTGTGACTTGAATATAAGCCAAGTATCAGTGATGTAGTTATTGTAAGCGCTTTGAATATACCCTAACCCTAACTTTCAGTGAATTCTAGCTATATATATATATATATATATATATATATATATTTTTTTTTTTTTAATTTTATTATTATTTACATATAAATAAACTAAATACTTGAATTTCAGTGTTCCGGTGGCTATCCATTAGATGGCAGTATTGTCCTGTTTAACTTCTCCGTTCATGATGAGTATATCATTTCGGCCACCGTGTTCAATGGAGAAGTCTGTTCTACAAAATTTACAGGCAACCTACACCGTCCCCTTCGAACTGTCCTGGACGAACTGAAATTCTTGTTTCCATTCGTTTTGGAACTTGCAAGCGTATTTCTTCATCTTGCTCGTCGACGGCGTCGCCATGTCTGTAATTTCCTCGTTCTTCTGCTTCGTCTCCTTGTTGTGTGCGCAGTTGTGCACTCTACTCTCTAAAAGTCGTATATGTTATGACGTCATTGGGCAGGCAAGCTGTTTATATTGTGGGAAAGCGGACGTGAGAACAGGCTGTCCCCACTCAGGTCCGCATTGAGCTGGAGGGGGCGTGGCCTCCAGCTCCGGCTGAATACCGGGAGTTTGTCAGGAGAAAATCTCTGCCGGGAGGTTGTCGGGAGAGGCGCTGAATACCGGGATTCTCCCGCTAAAAACGGGAGGGTTGGCAAGTATGCAGTTATTGTAAGCGCTTTGAATATAAGCCAAGTATCAGTGATGTAGTTATTGTAAGCGCTTTGAATACTAGCCAAGTATCAGTGATGTAGTTATTGTAAGCGCTAACGCACACAAACTATCACAACTTGTGTGTCTACGTTGACAGTGATGTAGTTTAAAAATAATTTAAATGAATGTCCCGCGTATTCCTAAAATGATCAACATACGTAAATATTAATTACAAATGTGCCCCGACATATATTCTTACATCTTGTATATAAAACCTTAAAGGAGGTGTTTGGATGTTTTTTTAAGGGCTTGGTAGGCAGAGTAGAGCATCTCCCATAGGCTCCATTGTAAGTTGACTTTTAAATACATTTTACTGTATTTACTATTTACAATGCATACAAAAAGAAAGTATGTGTTCTTGTCTTAAGGATTGTGAATGATAGGCACAATTCCAGAAAAAGTGCAGTTCCCCTTAAGGCCATGTGTTAACTTTTTTTGAAAATGTGAAGTTTGAGTTGATATCTATATCAAAGCAATCACGAGAAACTGTAACCGAGCCATCATGCTGTCAGCTATCAGAGCACTTGAAAGTCCTAAATCACTTGAAGCCATTTATATATAAAAAAAAACCTTACATTTGTTTCCTGGCTGTGACTATCTCATACTTTTGACTTTAACGACATTAGACTGACTGACATCCTGCCATATCTCCCATGACAACACGGGATTAGTATCATCAAATCAAAAGATCATCAGAACCAAACCGACATCAATCTGTTTTCAAGTAATTTGTGGGTAATCTAGTTTCAAATGTATTACAGCGTATGAGTTATCATCAATCCTGGTTCATTTTCATCACTGCTGTATGTCAAGATAGGCTGAGGGGAAAGACCAGAGGTTTGCCTTGTAAGTCTTTATAGGATTTTTTTTCCAGGCACTGGGGTTTTAACATTGATCCATCCATTTTCTAGACAACTAATCCCTGTCTTTGGGTGAAAGATTTCTTGTGGATGTACTGCTCCCACAGCACAGACACACTAATTAAGGACATTTGAAAAAAATGGAACAACAGTATAATTGAGAACTCAATATTATTGTCACGATTGGTATAACTGGTGGAGCCATATGCAGAAATGACAGGCAGAGTCAAAGTCCAAAGGTTTTTATTGAGAAAACCAAGAGGGTAAGGAGGGAGCTTGTAGATTTTGGCTTTTGTGGTCCAGGTGAGGAGGCTGAGGCTAGCAGGCACACCCAGTAGGTGGAGTACTGAAGGCAGAGGAAAACTGGGGTAAGTCAAGGAGCAAAAAAACCCCACAAAAAACCAGCAGATCAGCAAGATCATCAAAAATGCTAGAACTCTAGGAAAACTGTCTAGAAGCGTTACCACGTGTTCTCTCTCAGTCGTCCTCAGACGAGCTTCCATCGGAGTCTCCAATCATTCTGGTTCTCCATACACCCGACCAGCTCCGTAGAGCTTTCAGCTCCCGCATCTTTCTTCAGGATGTCCATGTACGTTAGCGCGGGACGTCCTCGCAATCGATGCCCGTGCGTTGGTTCCCATAGGACCAGCCTACTGGCCGGGAGCTCCCGATGTCTGTGGCAGTGGCCGGCCAGCCTCATCCTCCTAGCTGCTACCTTCTTGCTGAGCCTCGGCAGTTGCCCGTACAGGTCCTTGTTGGTGTTGTGGATGTTCTGGTCCACATTCAGAACAGATCGTATCATTCTGGTGTAGCACCCATCTAGGGACTTCTGCAGGGTGGGTGTCAGGGTCCAGCTTTCGCAGCCATACAGGAGGACAGACTCCACAGTGGCATAGAATAGACTTAGCTTTATGTGTCGGGGGAGATTCGAGCGCCACACTCTTGACATACCGTTCAGGGCCTTCCATGCTAGTGCCTTCCTGACCTTAAGGTCTTGTTCTGTGGAGTTCATCCAGGAACCCAAGTACTTGAAGTCATTGACCTCTCGCAGAGCGTTGCCATCTGATGTTGTTATTGGCGGGTGGTCCATGTGTAGGTTATAGGTGATTACCTCAGTCTTCTGTGCGTTCAGCCTGAGGCCAACCCTGGCACATTCCACCTCCACTCTGTTCAGGAGTTCCTGTGCCTGCTCCACGCCATCAGCAAACAGGCAGATGTCATCTGCGTAGTCTAGGTCTGAGTTGATGGAAGGCAGGTGAGTTGATCAGGGAGCTGGAGACAAGCCTACACCCAAAACACGCCCACCCTCACAAAGACACACCCGGAAACAAGTATCTATCCGTACAAACTACTTTGTGATTAGCTGGCACCAGCATCCTGCACACAATCGACAGATTATCAAAGTCAGGAAAGAAAATGAAGCTGAGACATTCTCTGCACAGTTAAGTTGATTTACTAAACGTGTAACGTTTAAACAAAGCTCCTCAGTCTGTTTAAAAAATGTCAAATGATTCACTGAAATGTGCTTTTTTTGTAGACTTATCAAAGTAACATTCAACATTTGAATTTGTTTGCTTTTATGCTGTCTACTGCCACAGTTTTTAGGCATAAAACACACACAGACCTTTCCTCATGTTCTACCTTATTCACGGTAAACTCCAAAAATACACTTTATGACCAAAAGTATTTGGCCACCCATCCAAATGATGAGAATCAGGTGTCCTAATCACTTGGCCCGGCCACAGGTGTATACAATTAAGAACTTAGGCATGGAGACTCTTTCTACAAACATTTGGCCCCACTATGGACAGGACTCTCACTCTTATATTAGATCCACTATGGACTGGACTCTCACACTATTATGTTAGATCCACTATGGACTGGACTCTCACACTATTATGTTAGATCCACTATGGACTGGACTCACACACTATTATGTTAGATCCACTATGGACTGGACTCTCACACTATTATGTTAGATCCACTATGGACTGGACTCTCACTATTATGTTGGATCCACTATGGATTGGACTCTCACACTATTATGTTAGATCCACTATGGACTGGACTCTCACTATTATGTTAGATCCACTATGGACTGGACTCTCACTATTATGTTAGATCCACTATGGACTGGACTCTCACACTATTATGTTAGATCCACTATGGACTGGACTCTCACACTATTATGTTAGATCCACTATGGACTGGACTCTCACACTATTATGTTAGATCCACTATAGACTGGACTCTCACACTATTATGTTAGATCCACTATGGACTGGACTCTTACACTATTATGTTAGATATACTATGGACTGGACTCTCACACTATTATGTTAGATCCACTATGGACTGGACTCTCACACTATTATGTTATATCCACTATGGACTGGACTCTCTCACTATTATGTTAGATCCACTATGGACTGGACTCTCACAATATTATGCTAGATCCACTCGACGTCCATTGCACCGGTTGCCCAGGGGGGGGTCCCCACATCTGCGGTGCCCTCCAAGGTTTCTCATTGTCATCCCATTGGGTTGAGTTCTTTCTTGCCCTGATGTGGGATCTTAGCCCAGGATGTCGTTGTGGCTTGTGCAGCCCTTTGAGACACTCGTGATTTAGGGCTATATAAGTAAACATTGATTGATTGATTGATTGATAATTAGATGATCAGTAAATGCCTGCACAGAATTAGTTTTGCTTTAATCGCGATCATGGAAGCATTTCAGAGTTAGTGTTGGGAGTGCAGCGTGGGTTGTGTTAGAATTGTGCGCACGTTACTCCGCTCAGACAGCCTCAGTTTCAAATCTACCAATGTAGATTTTCTGGAGAAAACATCTCAGTGCTCGCTTTCATCACACATGCCAGAGACACGCTTCTTGTGTTGATTACTAACGGCGCAATTAAACATCTCGTTTATGGCACAAGATCAGAGCCAGGAGACGCCGCAACGAGCCTTTAGGAGTTTGTGTGAGAAAACGGGATTGAAAAATGCAGATTTTAGTGAGGAAATAGTTAGCTGTACTCAAAAAGAAAGCTGCTGTCCGGAGATAATAAGCACCTGTCACGTGATCCAACAGCCGTCATGCAGGCTGAAAGAGCCTCAAACATGGAAGACTTTGCAGTAGCAGATGTTCAAATAAATGATTGGACTGTTGCTGTGATTACTGGTTTGTTAGGCACTCCTTCATAGTGGGGAGATGTGGTGTGGCCTGCAGTAAGTCATGCAGAACATTGCATCAGACGGGATCTTTCAATCCCAGCTACAAGTTCATTACCTCAATGTCACGCAGGGTGTTCTCTCCTCAGCACTTCTCCGCATCTACCGCCTAACTTACTGCAGCCAATTTCATTAGATCCTCACATCTCAGCACATCCAGTCGCCTGTCACTCATTCCCAGACGGAATTGTCAAAGTTGATGTCGGGAATAGATTGTCAGTTGTGGAAAACCGTGAACATTTAAATCTGTTCCATGACCAACTGTATCTGTAACATGTATCTTTATTATAACCACTGTTAGCATTAAGTAAGGACAATGACACACTGTGGTTTAGTTTAAAGAAGACCTATGATGAATGTTGTCTTTTCTGACATATAAATATTGTTAAAATATTGGATACTCGTGTTAAATAATGCCAAATAGTCAAATAATAAGGTTTTTGCATTCTGCCATTAGCTTGCATGCAGTTTTGGATGCTTCTGTTTGCGGACTTTTGCAGTCTCGCTACATTAGCATGTCATCAATCAATCAATCAATTAAAGTTGACTTATATAGCCCTAAATCACGAGTGTCTCAAAGGGCTGCACAAGCCACAACGACATCCTGGGCTCAGATCCCACATCAGGGCAAGTAAAAACTCCTTGGAGGGGACCGCAGATGTGGGGACGGACCCCCTGGGCGACCGGTGCAATGGACGTCGAGTGGATTTTGCATAATATTGTGAGAGTCCAGTCCATAGTGGATCTAGTTAATAGTGTGAGAGTCCAGTCCATAGTGGATCTAGCATAATAGTGTGAGAGTCCAGTCCATAGTGGATCTAGTTAATAGTGTGAGAGTCCAGTCCATAGTGGATCTAGTTAATAGTGTGAGAGTTCAGTCCATAGTGGATCTAGCATAATAGTGTGAGAGTCCAGTCCATAGTAGATCTAGTTAATAGTGTGAGAGTTCAGTTTATAGTGGATCCAACATAATAGTGAGAGTCCAGTCCATAGTGGATCTAGCATAATAGTGTGAGAGTCCAGTCCATAGTGGATCTAACATAATAGTGAGAGTCCAGTCCATAGTGGATCTAACATAATATTGTGAGAGTCCAGTCCATTGTGGATGTAGTTAATAGTGTGAGAGTCCAGTCCATAGTGGATATAACATAATAGTGTGAGAGTCCAGTCCATTGTGGATGTAGTTAGTAGTGTGAGAGTCCAGTTCATAGTGGATCTAACATAATAGTGTGAGAGTCCAGTCCATAGTGGATCTAACATAATAGTGTGAGAGTCCAGTCCATAGTGGATCTAACATAATAGTGTGAGAGTCCAGTCCATAGTGGATCTAACATAATAGTGTGAGAGTCCAGACCATAGTGGATCTAACATAATAGTGTGAGAGTCCTGTCCATAGTGGATCTAGTTAATGGTGTGAGAGTTCAGTCCATAGTGGATCTAGTTAATAGTGTGAGAGTCCAGTCCATAGTGGATCTAACATAATAGTGTGAGAGTCCAGTCCATAGTGGATCTAGTTAATGGTATATATATATATGAAATACTTGAGTTGGTGAATTCTAGCTTAAATATATTCCCCTCTTAACCACGCCCCTCCACCCCTCACCTCCCGGTATCGGAGGTCTCAAGGTTGGCAAGTATGATGTTGTGTGAGGAAAACATTTAAGAACATTTTGCAAGTTTTTTACCGCATTTATAGGAATTGTCTTTACCCCGGCCTGTGATATCAATGTGTCACGATTCAAATATGTCTCCTTGACGACGATTCCATGTCGCTGCTTGGAATTTGTCACCAGGTTGGTTGTGGTTGCAGTGTGTTGGATGGCACTCTGGCACTTTGTGCCAATAGTCCTAGTTTCATCAAGACGGTTGGTTTATCTCGTAACACCCGTCGTGTTGCCTAACCTTGGATTTGAAGTGTGGAGGTATAAAGTGTGTTGACTCAACCATGCTTGCCTTGTTGCTGTCATTCTTGTTGTTGCTCCGTAATTCTTGCATTATTTAATGATATAAAAGCAACGTTGGTGTCTATTAGTTTTTTTAAATTTTTTATTTGTTATGGATGTTTTTTCCCACCCAGTCTAGATTGTATTTTTTTTACTCATCTTTCCCCAGCGTTGACCTTTTTCAAGATTCAAGATTCAAGATGATTTATTGTCAATTCTTAACATGCACAAGACACATAAGAACTGAAAAGTATATTTTCGGCACAGTCCCACTAAGAGCAGACATACGTTACAGGGGGACAAGACGAGACCGCCGACGACACTCCTTAAAAAAAGGTGATATTGGGAAAGGGGGGGAGAGTAAAAAAATATCAGTCAAAGGCTGGATCCACAAGAGGGAGTCCAGACTGAGTCCAAGGGAAAAAACTTCATTTGCAATGCAAACATAAACACGTTACATTTAGTCACAACAAACTCGCAACAGAGGGAGGGGGAGTTGGAGCAAACAAGCGGTGGTGAAGGCGTTGGTTGGGGAAGGGGCGGGTGCGTGCATGTATGCCTAAATAACTTGGATGTGATGTTGAATTGTTCTTGTGGACTGGGGCCGATCTCAGAGTTCGACACCAGGTGTTTGTTGAGAAAAAGGGAGGTCAAAAGCGTCCATCGTTGAGGTGTCCTCTGGAGTGTTCTTCAGAACAGCCTGTTCCTGATAGCGTCAAGGCCATTCGAGGGAGTCAAATCGTAGATTAGGGTGTTGTTTTCTTCGAGCAGTCAAAAAACAATTCCCATCTTTTACGGGGCGCCTTGTGGCGACCCATCAGCGTTCCTGTTCTTTAACCCTGTTCACTGTTTGTTTGTCTCATCTTGAACGGGTTTGTGCTGAAAACAAAGTTTTGTTGTACTTGTTGCAATGACAATAAAGACCAATCCTAATTAAAAATAGTTGCAAAATTAAATTACCGTATTTTCCAGACCGTAGGGTGCACCGGATTATAAGGCCGTTAAAGGAGTCATATTATGATTATTATCTAAATGTAAAATACTTCCTTGTGGTCTACATCCGAGGTCTCCAACCACCGGTCCCACCGGTACCAGTCCATGACGCATTTGCTACCGGGCCGCAGAGAAACGTTAGATAACTTATAAACGACTGCATTTTCTCCGACTTAACTTTCTCCTGTCCCACTAAACACGCTAATAACCCTAACCCCAATAAAACTCCTCATAGGAAGTTGCCATTTGTTATATTTGTTCAAACTTTGTGACATGATACAATGCACATTAATGAACATATAAAATATAAATGTGACAGATTGTAGCCAAAGGCTGATTTCCATCTGCATCTCATTGCAAAGAAACAAGCCCG
Source organism: Entelurus aequoreus (assembly GCF_033978785.1). Lineage (NCBI taxonomy): Eukaryota > Metazoa > Chordata > Actinopteri > Syngnathiformes > Syngnathidae > Entelurus > Entelurus aequoreus. The sequence continues at coordinate 2,339,777 of NC_084740.1, forward strand.
AGCTCCCACTAATTCAGCGTTATAGTGAGTTGTATCTGTGGACTTATTTTTGCTGTATTAATCTGGCACAAGTGGAAAGCCGGTCCCTGAAAATTATTTGCCAACAATAAACTGGTCCATGGTGCAAAAAAGGTTGAGGATCACTGGCCTACATAACATGTAATGCTGGTTCTTTGCTCAAAATGTTGCATATATGATGTTTTACACATCGTCTTCAAGTCGCTTTCTGACAGTCTCTTCAGGATGCGCCGTTTTGTTTGCAATCTTATTTATGTGCCTCCACTTGGACAGCGTCTTCTCCCCGTCATCTTTGTTGTAACGGTGTAGCGTGCAAGGACGGGAGTGGAAGAAGTGTCAAAAGATGGTGCTAACTGTTTGAATGACGTTCACACTTTAATTCAATGAATAACGGAGCAGCATCTCCTCATCCGGAAACAACAGCAACGCCCGAAGTGTGTCCCGTGAAAAACCGTTCGACCGGAACTCTAATAACTAAAGTTCCTTGGGTGAATAATGTAAACTCACTACACCGGTATGTTTTAGTGTTTTCATGGCGAGTTTACTGACAGATATAAGTAAGAACTTTACACTACTTTATATTAGAAATGGCAACAGTGGAGGATGAATGTCACATAACAAGAAGATAGAGAAAAATAAACTTATCGACTACGTTGTCAGCACGGACTACAAAGGCAGACGCGCGCAATTTTTCAAGATGTATGCAGATCTCAAATACAGATCAGCAGGTACCAGAAGGTAAGAAGAGTTGCTTTTGCATAATATTGCGAAACAAAAGGCCAGATAATATGTCTTACCTTATACACACACCATAATAATACTCCTATGTTGAAGCACAGTACAATCCATCAAGCGGTGTGGCTTCATAGCTTACCAAAGTCCTACTAAAATATTTTGATAGATTTTTGAGCGCCGTGTGTAATGTTCTATATTTTTAATGGAACATATAACATTTTGGTGTTGTTGTCATGATCCGTGGGCCGGATCATGTTTTTGTTATATTCTGTTAGTTTTGGACTCCCTAAGTTCCTGTTTTTGTGCACCCTTGTTTGTTTTTAGTTACCCTGGCTGCTTATTGTTTCCACCTGTCTCTGATTGGTACCTGTTTCCCAAGCACTAATCAGAGGGAATACTTAATCCTGCCTTTGCCGGTCAGTCGGCCTGTCTTCATTGTTTGCTGTACGCAACAGGTTACGTTTATATTTCTTGGCTTTTAATTTATGCTTCCGGTGCTAGTTTGTACCTTAGCTTCACGTGCGATCGGCACGTTTTCCCTTCTACTTGCTTTCTGTTTTTTGGTACGTGTTTTGAAGATTAAATCATGTTCTTACCTGCACGTCTTGTCCGGAGTGGTCTGTCTGCATCCCGGGGGAACAAACCCGGCAGTAAGCTGCCCCCCCGTCGTGACAGTCATTTTGCAGTCTACACATATATATTATGTGTGACTGCCATCTACTGGTCACACTTATCTTTACACCATGCACCAAATAAAATAGCTTCACGGTTGGTAAGCACAACCAAAATTATTCCGTACATTAGGCGCACCGAGTTTTGAGAAAATGAAAGGTTTTTGAGCGCTGTGTGTAATGTTCTATATTTGTAACGGAACATATACAGTGTTGGTGTTGTTTACTTAAGTCATATCGCAGTCTACACGCATCTCTTATGTTTGACTGCCATGTCCTGGTAACAGTGATATTTTCACCATGTACCAAATAAAGTAGCTTTGAGGTCGTTAAGCAAAACCAGAATTATTCCGTACATTATTATAAGGCGCACTGTCGAGTTTTGAGGGTAAACAAAGGCTTTTAAGTGCGCTTATAGTCCGGAAAATACGGTAAATCAAGGTAAAATCCAATGCACCTCAAATTTCCCACCAAACTGCATTTCAATTTAAAGCTGCTCTACTGATGCAAACCGGTTAATCTTCCCATTCCTAGTACAGTTTAGCACTACATTTTAGAGTGTTCTCACACGATGTGCTAATAACTTACGGTTTGAACTGTCTTCTGTGGAAACATACAGGTATATTTTCCTTGATTTTTCTGTTACATTTCTAAACGGTGAAAATCTTGGGGACTTTCTGATTTCATTTGCATAAATATCAGAAAAAAAAACTGTGGGTGCAGAGGAGTCCTAAAATGTAACCCAGTGGAAATCAATATTTCAGTGGTGCTGGAGATGATTAATTGCGCAAATAAAAAATGAATAGATTTTTTTATTTTCAAAAGCCATCCAGAAAGATAACAGTCAGTCAAGCTGTGCATAATTGGCCTCTTCATTTTGCATGCAAATTATTTCAGAGTAGTGCAGTGTGGATGTTGTGAGAAAACAGGAAGTATTAAGTATTGAGTATTATTGAGTTCATCCAAGCTCCCAAGCAAAACTTTCGGTTCTTAGCCCTCAGTTTGTCCGAGGAGAAATTATAAATCTCATTCTGAATGCTGTACGCTTCCTCTGGGTGTTGCCCGCCAGCCTTATTGCCGCTTCAAAAATACTGAATCCATGATGAAAGTGAGGCGTTCACACAAACACAGCATGCAATATCAAATTATCGATCGCAAACATATTCTATTTCACCGTCTACGGGCAGGATGAAAAGAGCTCCCGCTGCTTTTATGGCAGCAAAATACAAATCCGCACATCAGAGCTAATATGATAATGTCTTAGGGACAGGTGGGTCATGAAGCTGATTTATTTATTCTTTCATTTTTTTATTTCCAGTTTTTTGTTTTGTCGTTTTAAACCTGGGTAATTGACTGAGTTTTCCCAAAGTGGCAAACTTTCTTCCTGAGAGAAATAACACAAAAACTGTGCCAAATCTAACAGCCGCATAACAAATAATTCTTTTTGATTGAGAGGCTCCAGCTGCGTATTATTTCCCCGTCACTATGTCTGGGCTGGGGAAAGAAAATGCTGCCCTGTATTTTTTTTCTTCCCCCGGGCAGGGGTGGAACACATTATCTCACTACGGATTCTTAAACTTGGATAGCATTGACGGAAGAGCAGCCCGGGGATAAAAACATTGGGTTGGTGTCAGGTTCAAACACTGATGACATCTATTAAACAAGACAAGAAGCAAATAATCAAACAGAGGCAGAATTCATGTAAACAGTCATTGTTTTCGGTCACATTAACACAAAAGAAAAAAGATGTCTCGGGTTTGGGCTGGTCCTGGCTTCAGCCTGGGCAGGTCTTGGATGACAATAGATAACCCCCCTCCCGTCTCCTCCCATCGTACACAATGGAATTTTCCAAGCCTTTGCTTGGTGCAACAAAGACACCCTCTTGTCTGTTCATTGGGAACTCAGAACGGAAAGTTTTTTGATAATTTACATACAATTTTTCCGACAGATGGCAACTAGGGTTGCAAAGGGGAGGGGGGGGGTTTCCGGAAACTTTTCGGAAATTTACCTCGGGAAGTTAAGAGAGGAACTTGCCTAGTTGCCCACCAAAGGTCTGCCCTAGATACTGTCTGGATCAGAAATATGGAGACTTTCAATTGATGAAGTTTACTACTGTCACTGATGCGCTCTATACAGTAGCTAATAGGATTGCAAAGGGGTGGAAATTTACCACGGGAAGTTAAGCTCGGGAAGTTTGGAAATGTTGACCATTTTTTGATTATTCAAAGTTGGACACATTTTATTGTGTAGAGTAAGATGAGAAGCTTGTAAAAGACTAATGCAATGCCACACACAGATATAAATAGTCAGCTAAACAATTGGAGTAGTCTTTAAAAATATTCTACTGATGGACAAATGAATAGAAATAGGCTAGATGAATAAATGAACAGTCAATCAGCATGCTAAATCAAACTATAAGCTACATTCTTGTATGACAACAGAATGGCTAGCAGAACAGAAGGCAGAGGAAACTACACCTTTTGATTTACTATTTGCTAGTTGAACTTTACACATCACAAAAAAGGTCAATTCGGATCGCTAACGTTGTTAGCATAAATGAATGGGATTTAAAATAGAGGAAATGAGCATCACGGCTAACGGTGAAATATTTTGGGTTCATTATGAGACTGTGGTGGTACATAAACCTAGCTAGCTAGAGATATTGGCCGCAAAATCATTGAACAAGTCCAGGAACAGCTAGCTAGCTTGAGTGGAAGTCTGCTGGAGTAGTCTACAGTCATACAGTAACAAGCAATTACACCTCTATTACACTTAAATACCATAGAGCAAATATATTTACCCCATCAACACTTACCTGACTGGATGAAGTCCTTGGGCTCAAATACTAGTGTGGCCTCAATAGCCCTGCTGTAGTGTGTAGCATGCTGGCAATTATCTGTGCATGTGATGGAGGAATGCACAGTGCAGGGTTGAAATTATACTGAATTTGCATTAAATCAGGTTGTTTTAGCTAATAATCCTGCTGCGAGATCTAGCATGTTGCATTCAATGTTTATTCCCGTTAATTCCCATGGAAAGTTTCCAACTTTGAATATTCCCGGAATTTTGCAACCCTACACTTTACAGACTGATTTTTGGCAAATTGTAGTCCAAAAGGTGCTTCAGCCTCAACATGCAGGCTAACCCATCCTGTAATTAGAATAACCTCAAGGTATCTCAAATGTACCGTACTTTTCGGACTATAAGGTGCACTTATGATACTTTAATATTCTCAAAAATGGACAGTGCGCCTTATAACCCGGTGTGCCTAATGTACGGAATAACTCAGGTCGTGCTTACCGACCTATTTAATTCCCATATATTCCTGTTAATTCCATTGGAAAGTTTCCAACTTTGAATATTTCTTGAATTTTGCAACCCTAGCTGGTATCATAGACTGATTGTGTCTGTTTCGTCTCGACTATTATGGGACAGTAACAAGTCTTCTTATTTTAGCGCTTGCCTGCCAATCCACATTTATGAGCCAAAAAAAATCTGTCTCATGTTGAAACGCACATGTCAAAACAGAACGTGCTAGCTAGATTAGCTATTTTTTGAATAAACATTGTAAAACATCCCGTAGTGTGTCTGTTGGCGTGGGCTTTAAAGGCTTCCCAAGTACGCCACGCATGTCACAGCCTGATGTTGATGTTTGCACGGCGTACTCCTCTTAGGCTGGGAGTGACAGCGTACATCATAGAAATGTTCCCAAAAAAAAAGAAAGCACATTTGAATACTTTGGAAGACGCAATCCCTTTTAAGCTTAACAATGAAGATGCTTCATGTGCAGATGCCTGGAAGGTGTTTGCAAACTGGCAGTAGAGAGCAGCATTTCATGTATAATGCATTCTTTTCTATTATTACACTCATGGACTGGGAGCCATGGCCAAAAACCACATTTGGCTGCAAAAGTACAACTCTCCTGACATTTTATTAGGTACCTTTACATTTACACCAGGGGTCACCAACCTTTTTGAAAGCAAGAGCTACTTCTTGGGTACTGATTAATGCGAAGGGCTACCAGTTTGATACACACTTCAATAAATTGCCAGAAATAGCCAATTTGCTCAATTTACCTTTAACTCTATGTTATTATTAATAATTAATGATATTTACACTTAATTGAACGGTTTAAAAGAGGAGAAAACATGAAAAAAATTATAATTAAATTTTGAAACATAGTTTATTTTCAATTTCGACTCTTTAAAATTCAAAATTCAACCAAAAAAAAGAAGAGAAAAACTAGCTAATTTGAATCTTTTTGAAAAAATTTCAAAAAGAATTTATGGAACATCATTTGTAAATTTTCCTGATTAATATTAATTTTAGAATTTTGATGACATGTTTTAAATAGGTTAAAATCCAATCTGCACTTTGTTAGAATATATAAAAAATTGGACCAAGCTATATTTATAACAAAAACAAATCATTATTTCTTCTAGATTTTCCAGAACAAAAATTTTAAAAGAAATTCAAAAGACTTTGAAATAAGATTTAAATTTGATTCTACAGATTTTCTAGATTTGCCAGAATAATTTTTTTGAATTTTAATCATAATAAGTTTGAAGAAATATTTCACAAATATTCTTCGCCGAAAAAACAGAAGCTAAAATGAAGAATTAAATTAAAATGTATTTATTATTCTTTACAATAAAAAAATGAATCTACTTGAACATTGATTTAAATTGTCAGGAAAGAAGAGGAAGGAATTTAAAAGGTAAAAAGGTATATGTGTTTAAAAATCCTAAAATCATTTTAAGGTTGTATTTTTTCGCTAAAATTGTCTTTCTGAAAGTTATATGAAGGAAAGTAAAAAAAAAATAATGAATTTATTTAAACAAGTGAAGACCAAGTCTTTAAAATATTTTCTTGGATTTTAAAATTCTATTTGAGTTTTGTCTCTCTTAGAATTAAAAATGTCGGGCAAAGCGAGACCAGCTTGCTAGTAAATAAATACAATTTTAAAAATAGAGGCAGCTCACTGGTAAGTGCTGCTATTTGAGCTATTTTTAGAACAGGCGGGCGGGCTACTCATCTGGTCCTTACGGGCTACCTGGTGCCCGCGGGCACCGCGTTGGTGACCCCTGATTTACACCATCCAATTATCACATCTGGAAAGTATGTTTCACTTTTTCCAAATTTTTGTTATGTTACAGCCTTACTTCAAAATGGACTAAATTCCTCTTTGTCCTAAATAATTTACAGACAATGCCTCTGTGAATTTGTATTTATTTATTTATTTTAATTTTGCAATTTAAAAAAATAAAAAAATAAATACAAATTAAAAAAAAGACTAAATTAATTATATATACAGTGGTGGTCAAAAGTGTACGTACACTTGTAAAGAACATCATGTCATGGCTGTCTTGACTTTCCAATCATTGATGCAACTTTGGCAGCTCAAGTATTGAGCAAATGCTGTGAATACTTATGTACGATTTTTTCGAAAGAAAATGGCCCTGGTTAAAGGTCAAATTCTACTGACTCTTGTTACTGTATCTGTAGTAGACAGTAAAGTTTGATTTGATTTAGTTCATTGTAGTCGGGATATTAAGTATTGTGTCAGTCTACCCCAGGGCAGCTGTGGCTACAAATGTAGCTTACCACCACCGAGGTGTGAACGTGGAGTGAATGCATGATGGGTTCTTGCTTCTCTTTGAGCGCTTTGAGTATCTTATAGAAAAGTGCTATATAAATCTAATCCATTATTATTATCATTAATGCTAATTCGTACATAAAAGAGTTGTTGATGGTATGGTCTTTAAATCCAAGTGGTAATTGTCAGGTTCAAACACTGATGACATCTATTAAACAGACAAGAAGCAAGGAATCATGCCGAGACAGAGTTCAATTTTGCTCAATGAGGAGAGACGTATTGGGCTGTACACTCGGTTCCAGTTCCAACCTACACTCTAAGGCACAGCCCACGTGCTCCTCTATTTATTCAGGAGGTCCCTGGTTACATCACTGAGGCTGCTTCTGAAGGGAGGGGTAATGCTAGCAGCCCCAGTTAGACGCAATATATGATTATTCATGGAATGGAAATGTGCTGACACTTGTGGTATCGCCCAGTCTCTGCTTTGTCTGCGTCAAGGTACTCGATGTTCGCCTTAGGCAGTCAGCAGGCCGGGTCTGGACACAAACACTGATACGAGACGACTCGCAATCCAAGATTGCAAGTTGTCCCTTTTGCACGGATAGAAAAGTACAACTTCAGCACAATTGATAATAACCATAGCAACGGCCTTTAAGCATAAGAGTTGTGTGATACCTTACACATAATTATTCTAACAGTTATAATATCAAATGATTAAAAAAATGAACCTAAGATTGTTCATTCACTGTGTTTTCCTCATTGGAGCTTTTAAATAATTCATTGCGTAGCAAAATGTGTCTGGCAGCAGCACTAATACTGTATTTGAGGCTTTTATCGCAAAAGCAATCCCGCTTGGATTCAAAACAGAATAGAGTCGAGCATTATGCGCAGTGTTTTTGTTCCATTATCGTACCATGAAATGTTCTAATTCATTTTTTTTTACCTCTAATTATCATTAACACGATGCTAATCCCCGCTTCTTCAGACAAGATAACTGCATATTAATAAACCCAAGGCAACATGACTGTAACCACTGGATCTGCTTACAGCCCACACTTCTTCTCTTATTCAGAGGAGCCAATGGTGGCTTTCAGAACCCCCGGAAAATTCTCTGCAAAATGTATCATCTGGGAGGCCACAAAAGAAAGACATTTGGTATTATTGTTCAATGTCAGTGGGAGGCCTGTAAATAGTTTGGTCGTTCAAGAGACAACAGAGGATTAATACACGTTTAGGGCTCTAAAGAAGACACCATTGTGTTATAAAAACTGTGAGTGGCAAAATAAGGAGTACATTTCACTAAGGATGAAGCTATTTTTCACGCTTTGCACAAACAATTGGGGATGTGTCGTCATTAGTTGGTCGGATCATGTGAACCCAAAACGTTGAAAGAGTCATATTGGACCAAAAATAAAATCTGTCTGCAGCTGCAAAATATTACAAGTCTTATATAAGTGTTATAATGAAGGCAACACATCATGTAAGTGTCTATATTAGAGTACTATCAAAATGACTTTAAAAGTCTTATATAAGTGTTATAATGAAGGCAACACATGATGTAAGTGTCTATATTAGCTATATTAGCCTACTATCAAAATGACTTTAAAAGTCTTATATAAGTGTTATAATGAAGGCAACACATGATGTAAGTGTCTATATTAGCCTACTATCAAAATGACTTTAAAAGTCTTATATAAGTGTTATAATGAAGGCAACACATGATGTAAGTGTCTATATTAGCTATATTAGCCTACTATCAAAATGACTTTAAAAGTCTTCTATAAGTGTTATAATGAAGGCAACACATGGTGTAAGTGTCTATATTAGCCTACTATCAAAATTACTTTAAAAGTTATATAAGTGTTATAATGAAGGCAACACATGATGTAAGTGTCTATATTAGCCTACTATCAAAATTACTTTAAAAGTTATATAAGTGTTATAATGAAGGCAACGCATGGTGTAAGTGTCTATATTAGCCTACTATCAAAATGACTTTAAAAGTCTTATATAAGTGTTATAATGAAGGCAACACATGATGTAAGTGACTATATTAGCTATATTAGCCTACTATCAAAATGACTTTAAAAGTCTTATATAAGTGTTATAATGAACACAACACATGATGTAAGTGTCTATATTAGCCTACTATCAAAATGACTTTAAAAGTCTTATATAAGTGTTATAATGAACACAACACATGATGTAAGTGTCTATATTAGCTATATTAGCCTACTATCAAAATGACTTTAAAAGTCTTATATAAGTGTTATAATGAAGACACATTTCACCACACCTAGTGTGTGTACTTTAACTTTATTCTATTGTTTCACTTTCATGTGATTTATTTTCCATTTGTTGAGTAGAAGGTATGTTCAATCCCTGTTTTAAATACCCGACACACACACACACACACACACACACACACACACACACACACACACACACACACACACACACACACTCACAGCAGACTGCCATTCATCAAGTTTAACAGAAAAAAAATCAGTTTTGCAAACGTAGCGTATTTAAGTTTGTGCTTTTGGCCATTACACATGCCCACGGTTGACTGGGGGCCCAGTTTCAACAAGGATGGTGTGCGAGGCTGATGGGGTGAGGGTGGAGGTTTAAGAGGCGGTGGTGAGGGCAAAGAGGTGTGGAGATAATAGTCCCCGCGGGCAGCGTGCAGGTTGCTGCGGGAGGCTTGGCTGCTCTGCTGTGAAGGAGTCCTGCCCTGCACAGCAAAAAGTCTTTCACTTAGATTTGATTGTTTGTGCATCTTCTTATGAGGGATTTCATGTCAACAAATAAATAATAATAATAATCTGTGACGTCACAGTCATGCAAATGTCTGAACACAAACACAGACACACTTGTGCAGGCCAAAGATGTGTGCGATTAAATGTCATCTTTTCCTGTGTGCCCTCTAAGTGGAGTGAATTATATTTATATAGCGCTTTTCTCTAGTGACTCAAAGCGCATTTACATAATGAAACCCAATATCTAAGTTGCATTTAAAACCAGTGTGGGTGGCACTGGGAGCAAGGTGGGTAAAGTGTCTTGCCCGAGGACACAACGGCAGTGACTAGGACGGTGGCAGCAGGGATCAAACCTGGAACCCTCAAGTTGCTGGCACGGTCACTCTACCAACCGAGCTATGCCAGTGTTAAGACTTTACGACCAGTGTGCGGACTAGTGTGTTACCCATTCCAATATTTTGGTACCGGTACCCGGGGACCAAAATGTATTTTCGATGCTTTTCGGCACTTTTTGATACTTTTATAAATAAAGGGCACCACAAAAAATGTCATTATTGTCTTAATTGTAACAAAAACTCTTAGTGTACATGAAAAATATGTTTATTATTGTAATTTAGTCCTTCAATAAAATAGTCTTGAAACCAATCCCACTAATGAGTTTTGAATTTATATATATATATATATATATATATATATATATATATATATATATATATATATATATATATATATATATATATATATATATATATATATATATATATATATATATATATATATATATATATATATATATATATATATATATATATATGTTGTCCCGATACCAATATTTTGGTACCTGTACCAAAATATTGGTATCGGGACAACAGTAATATATATATATATATATATATATAATATATATATATATATATTACTGTGACGTCGATTAATCTGTCGATTATTGCTTCGATTAATCGATTAATAATCGGATAAAAGAGACAAACTACATTTATATCCTTTCCAGTATGTTATTGGGAAAAAACAGCATACTGGCACCATACTTATTTTGATGATTGTTTCTCAGCTGTTTGTACATGTTGCAGTTTATAAATAAAGGTTTATAAAAAATAATAAAAAAATAATAATTAAAACAAATAAAAAATAAAAAATTGCCTCTGCGCATCCGCGTAGCATAGATCCAACGAATCGATGACTAAATTAATCGCCAACTATTTTTATAATCGATTTTAATCGATGTAATCGATTAGTTGTTGCACCTCTAATATATATATATATATATATATATATATATATATATATATATATATATATATATATATATATATATATATATATATATATATATATATATATATATATATATATATATATATATATATTACTGTTGTCCCGATACCAATATTTTGGTACCTGTACCAAAATATTGGTATTGGGACAACAGTAATATATATATATATGTATATTAGGGCTGCAACTAACAATTAATTTGATAATCGATTAATCTGTTGATTATTACTTCGATTAATCGATTAATAATCGGATAAAAGAGACAAACTACATTTCTATCCTTTCCAGTATTTTATTGGGAAAAAACAGCATACTGGCACCATACTTATTTTGATGATTGTTTCTCAGCTGTTTGTACATGTTGCAGTTTATAAATAAAGATTTATAAAAAAAAAATAAAAAAATAAAAAATAATAATTAAAACAAATAAAAAATAAAAAACTGCCTCTGCGCATGCGCATAGCATAGATCCAACTAATGGATGACTAAATTAATCGCCAACTATTTTTATAATCGATTTTAATCGATTTAATCGATTAGTTGTTGCACCTCTAATATATATATATATATATATATATATATATATATATATATATATATATATATATATATATATATATATATATATATATATATATATATATATATATATATATATATATTGTCATGTCTGTGTTCATGTTTTTGTTTGGCCATGTGCTGTTTTGTTTTTTGGACACTTCCTTAGTTCCTTGTTTCACTTCCTGGTTTTGTTTGTCACCATAGCAACCATTAGTTTCACCTGTTCCACGTTTGGACTCACACACACCTGTCTCACGTTTTCACATTGTCATGTCACGCACCTGTTCACAGTTAGTCACGCACCTGTTTTCACTTATCATGTCACTATATAGGCTTTTCTGTTTCTGTTGTTCGTCCTGGCGACATCATACATTCATGCCATGTTCACAGTTCCTTGTCACGTTAGTTTTTGTTTGTTTAATGTTCATAGTTCTCCGCCATTGTGCGCGCCTTTTGTTTTCCTAGTCAAGTTTTTTTACCTCCGCTGTGAGCGCCTTTTGTTTGTACCTTTTTTGAGTTTTGATAGTGTAGAATAAAATCATGTTTTTACCTCCACGCCATGTTTGCTTCAGTTCGTTTGCATCTGGGGAGAGCAAACCACGCCAGAGACCAAGTCGTGTCATATATATATACATATATATATATATATATATATATATATATATATATATATATATATATATATATATATATATATATATATATATATATATATATATATATATATATATATATATATATATATATATATATACATATATATTAGAGGTGCAACAACTAATCGATTAAATCGATTAAAATCGATTATAAAAATAGTTGGCGACTACATTTCTATCCTTTCCAGTATTTTATTGGGAAAAAACAGCATACTGGCACCATACTTATTCTGATTATTGTTTCTCAGCTGTTTGTACATATATATATATATATATATATATATATATATATATATATATATATATATATATATATATATATATATATATATATATATATATATATATATATATATATATATATATATATATATATATATATGTGTATATTACTGTTGTCCCGACACCAATATTTTGGTACAGGTACGAGTACCAAAATATTTTTGATACTTTTCGGTACTTTTCCAAATAAAGGGGACCACAAAAAATGTCATTATTGGCTTTATTTGAACAAAAAATCTTAGTGTACATGAAACATATGTTTATTATTGTAATGTAATGTAAATGTTTTTCCAAGATGGCTGCGCTTCAGAGCAGCGGCTTCGTGCGAGCGCTCCTGGAAGTGTAGACCGATTTGGCAAAAATACCCCTCAATTCAGTCAATTTCATGGCTGGCTCACAGCGTGTTCACTCCGTGATCACTTACGACCGACTTACGATTCTGGATGTGGAGAGATCGGGCCATTTTGGGCTGAAAGATGCGTGTACGGTGGACCTACTCGCTAGCTTGGGAATTCTTCGCGAGCTACATCCAGCAGTGGCCTTTGAAGCAGCGGCGTCGACTTCCAGCGGAGACCGTCAGCGAAAGAGACGTAAGCGATGCGCTCGGAAGCAGAAGCGGGGGTGTCGGGCAGGGCTAACAACAAAGCTAAATGCTTTGTTGTTAGCGGGGCTAACGAAAAAGCTAAATGCTAATCCACAAAGAAGCGCTAATAAGGAGTCTGTTAAGCTAGAACTAGCCAGCGCCAGGCTGGATAATCCCTGCACACATAGCAATTCTTCTAGAATAATATACAACTCACATAATGTTTTTTCTGCGTCAGAGGTGGACATGCATTTTACTGAGGTGGCAAACAATCTAAAAATTCCTGTCATATCAATTCCTAGATATGGTCGAAATTATTTAAAGTGCACTATGCATAATAAACGTAACATTATTAATATTGCTACTACGGATACTTTCAACAAAAACTCCTCAAAACAGCCCACTACCTATAATATGGGCTTTTTAAACATAAGGTCATTGTCTTCCAAAACGTTATTAGTTAATGAAGTCATCAGAGACAACAATCTTGATGTCGTTGGTCTAGCCGAGACCTGGCTCAAACCAGACGAATTTTTTGCGCTGGGTGAGGCGTCTCCTCCTGGCTATGCGGGAACGCATATTGCCCGTCCCATTAAAAGGGGTGGGGGTGTTGCACTAATATACAACAAAAACTTTAGCCTTACCTCGGACCTAAATAATAAATATAACTCGTTTGAGGTGCTCACTATGAGGTTTGTCACACCGCTGCCTCTCCACCTGGCTGTCATCTACCGCCCCCCTGGGCCCTATTCGGACTTTATCAATGAATTTTCAGAGTTCGTTGCTGATCTAGTGACGCACGCCGACAATATAATCATAATGGGAGACTTTAACATCCATATGAATACCCCATCGGACCCTCCATGCGTGGCGCTACAGACTATAATTGATAGCTGTGGTCTTACACAAATAATAAATGAACCCACGCATCGCAACGGTAATACGATAGATCTAGTGCTTGTCAGGGGTGTCACCACCTCTAAAGTTACGATACTCCCGTACACTAAAGTAATGTCCGATCATTACCTTATAAAATTCGAAGTTCTGACTCATTGTCAACAAACTAATAATAATAATAATAACTACTATAGCAGCCGCAACATTAATACTGCCACAACGACGACTCTTACTGACCTACTGCCTTCAGTAATGGCACCATTCCCAAATTATGTGGGCTCTATTGATAACCTCACTAACAACTTTAACGACGCCCTGCGCGACACCATTGATATTGTAGCACCGCTAAAGCTAAAAAGGGCCCCTAAAAGGCGTACCCCATGGTTTACAGAAGAAACTAAAGCCCAGAAATTATCATGTAGAAAGCTGGAACGCAAATGGCGTGCGACTAAACTTGAGGTTTTCCATCAAGCATGGAGTGATAGTTTAATAACTTATAAACGCATGCTTACCTCAGCTAAAGCTAAATATTACTCAAATCTCATCCACCTCAACAAAAATGATCCTAAATTTTTGTTTAGTACAGTAGCATCGCTAACCCAACAAGGGACTCCTCCCAGTAGCTCCACCCACTCAGCAGATGACTTTATGAATTTCTTTAATAAGAAAATTGAAGTCATTAGAAAAGAGATTAAAGACAACGCATCTCAGCTACAACTGGGTTCTATTAACACAAATACGACGGTATATACGACGGACATTGCCCTCCAAAATAGTTTCTCTCTCTTTGATGAAATAACATTGGAGGAATTGTTAAAATGTGTAAATGGGACAAAACAAACAACATGTCTACTTGACCCAATTCCTGGGAAACTTATCAAGGAGCTTTTTGTTTTATTAGGTCCATCAGTGTTAAATATTATAAACCTATCACTTTCCTCTGGTACTGTTCCTCTAGCATTCAAAAAAGCGGTTATTCATCCTCTACTCAAAAGACCTAACCTCGATCCTGACCTCATGGTGAACTACCGGCCGGTGTCCCACCTACCGTTTATCTCGAAAATTCTCGAAAAAAATTGTCGCACAGCAGCTAAATGAACACTTAGCGTCTAACAATCTCTGTGAACCTTTTCAATCCGGTTTCAGGGCAAATCACTCTACGGAGACAGCCCTCGCAAAAATGACTAATGATCTATTGCTAACGATGGATTCTGATGCGTCATCTATGTTGCTGCTTCTTGATCTTAGCGCCGCTTTCGATACTGTTGATCATAACATTTTATTAGAGCGTATCAAAACGCGTATTGGGATGTCAGACTTAGCCTTGTCTTGGTTTAACTCTTATCTTACTGACAGGATGCAGTGTGTCTCCCATAACAATGTGACCTCGGACTATGTTAAGGTAACGTGCGGAGTTCCCCAGGGTTCGGTTCTTGGCCCTGCACTCTTTAGTATTTACATGCTGCCGCTAGGTGACATTATACGCAAATACGGTGTTAGCTTTCACTGTTATGCTGATGACACTCAACTCTACATGCCCCTAAAGCTGACCAACACGCCGGATTGTAGTCAGCTGGAGGCGTGTCTTAATGAAATTAAACAATGGATGTCCGCTAACTTTTTGCAACTCAACGCTAAGAAAACGGAAATGCTGATTATCGGCCCTGCTCAACACCAACATCTATTTAATAATACCACCTTAACATTTGACAACCAAACAATTAAACAAGGCGACTCGGTAAAGAATCTGGGTATTATCTTCGACCCAACTCTCTCGTTTGAGTCACACATTAAGAGTGTTACTAAAACGGCCTTCTTTCATCTCCGTAATATCGCTAAAATTCGTTCCATTTTGTCCACAAGCGATGCTGAGATCATTATCCATGCGTTCGTTACATCTCGTCTCGATTACTGTAACGTATTATTTTCGGGCCTCCCTATGTCTAGCATTAAAAGATTACAGATGGTACAAAATGCGGCTGCTAGACTTTTGACAAAAACAAGAAAGTTTGATCATATTACGCCTATACTGGCTCACTTGCACTGGCTTCCTGTGCACCTAAGATGCGACTTTAAGGTTTTACTACTTACGTATAAAATACTACACGGTCAAGCTCCTGCCTATCTTGACGATTGTATTGTACCATATGTCCCGGCAAGAAATCTGCGTTCAAAGAACTCCGGCTTATTAGTGATTCCCAGAGCCAAAAAAAAGTCTGCAGGCTATAGAGCGTTTTCTATTCGGGCTCCAATACTATGGAATGCCCTCCCGGTAAAAGTTAGAGATGCTACCTCAGTAGAAGCATTTAAGTCTCATCTTAAAACTCATTTGTATACTCTAGCCTTTAAATAGACTCCCTTTTTAGACCAGTTGATCTGCCGTTTCTTTTCTTTTCTTTTCTACTCTGCTCCGGGGTGGACCGCTAGCCTGTCCATCAGATGGGGACATCTCTACGCTGCTGACCCGTCTCCACTCGGGATGGTTCCCGCTGGCCCCACCATGGACTGGACTTTCGCTGATGTGTTGGACTTTCACAATATTATGTCAGACCCACTCGACACCGAGGATGTCGTTGTGGCTTGTACAGCCCTTTGAGACACTTGTGATTTAGGGCTATATAAATAAACATTGATTGATTGATTGATTGAATTTAAATAAAAATAGTGAACATACTAGACAACTTGTCTTTTAGTAGTAAGTAAACAAACTCCTAATTAGTCTGCTGACGTATGCAGTAACATATTGTGTCATTTATACACCTATTATTCGATCTGAGCGCATGGTGATGCGGGGGGTTCGTTCTCCCAAGATGCAGAGTTGTGGCTTGTGCAGCCCTTTGAGACATTCGTGATGTGGGGCTATATTAGTAAACATTGATTGATTGATTGATTGATTGAGACGGACTTCGGACACAGCGTGCAGGTGGAAAACAATTTATTCCGGCAATAAATCAAGCGGGAACAAACAAAAGCGTGCTAATAGCACAGAAGGCAAAAAGCTAAGGGGGCTTGCGCGGGAGCGAGCAAACAAAAAGGGCCTAGCGTGGAAGCTAACATACACAAACAGGAATCGTTAACTGTGGCGTGTAACAAATTAGGAAGCCGGACTGAGTGTGGAAAGAAATGGGAATAATTAAATAATCTGATTAGTGCCTGGTATCAGTCACGTCCGTATCCTCTCTCCCCTCCTGCTCCCGGCCGCTTACTGTTAAAGACAACAGATGTGTAATCTAATCCCCTCCCAGCTGTGTCTCGCCGTCAGCACTGCCACGCCCCCGTCTGATGGTGCTCTGTCCTCAGCACCATGGACAGAGGCGGTGACCTTTGCTCCTGCAGGCAGCGCTGGCCACATCTCCCTCCACAATAACATTTACAGTCAACATGTAATTCAAACTTGAATGTGATGAAAATGAGCCAAAGTTGAGAACAGTGTTTAAAAAGTGGGCTAAATGTGAGAAATATATCAGCTAGAAAAGTGTGACATCCGGCATCCCATAAGACAATGCCTCAGATATGTGTGAAAATGGATCATGTTGGACTGTTAATGTGGTTTTGAAGTCTCTGCAGCATTGTGCAATATAAATAATACAAATAGATGTGATGGAGAAGAAGAAAAGTGACATATTATGCATTACATCGCAATGCAGCTTTTAATATATGATCATCTTTACGCTCTGCCTGGGATGTGATCCAGCTCAGGCTGCAATGTAAACATTGGAATCTGCAAGAGTGTCAAACATTGTCCTGGACTCAGGTGGAGGATGGAGGCAATACAATTCAGGTGGAGGATGGAGTCAATACAAGAGCCACTGAGAGTTGCTTCCTCATTTTTGTAAATGAAACAAAAGATTGGCTGTCATTTCTGGGTCGTTTGTGTTTGTGTCAACTGTCAGTTGAAACTGACATACAATCATGACTCAACTCAACCTCGACCTGATATGAACCTGAATGGAGCCCAGGCAACTCTTCCAATATTATATATATTTACGGTATATGTGATTATACTATATATATATATATATATATATATATATATATATATATATATATATATATATATATATATATATATATATATATATATATATATATATATATATATATATATATATATGGTTATAGTGTATATATATTTATATGTGGTTATAGTGTATATATATTTATATGTGATTATAGTCTATATATATTTATACGTGGTTATAGTGTATAAATATGTATATGTGGTTTATATATATTTATATGTGGTTATAGTATATATATATATATTTATATGTGGTTATAGTGTATATATTTATATTTGGTTTTATATATATATATATATATATATATATATATATATATATATATATATATATATATATATATATATATATGTGTGTGTGTGTGTGTGTGTGTGAGCGTGTGAGTGTGTGAGTGTGTGAGTGTGTGTGTGTGTGTGTGTGTGTGTGTGTGTGTGTGTGTGTGTGTGTGTGTGTGTGTGTGTGTGTGTGTGTGTGTGTGTGTGTGTGTGTGTGTGTGTGTGTGTGTGTGTGTGTGGTTATAGTGTATATATATTTATATGTGGTTATAGTGTATATGTATTTATATGTGATTATAGTGTATACATATTTATATGTGATTATAGTGTATATATATTTATATGTGATTATAGTGTATATATATTTATATGTGGTTATAATGTATATATATTTATACGTGGTTATAGTGTATATATATTTATACGTGGTTTATATATATTTATATGTGGTTGTAGTCTATATTTATATTTATATGTGGTTTATATATATTTATATGTGGTTATATATATATATATATATATATATATATATATATATATATATATATATATATATATATATATATGTGTGTGTGTGTGGTTATAATGTATATATATATATATATATATATATATATATATATATATATATATATATATATATATATATATATATATATATATATATATATATATATATATATATTATAACCACACACACACACATATATATATATATATTATAACCACACACACACACATATATATATATATATATATATATATATATATATATATATATATATATATATATATATATATATATATATATATATATATATATATATATATATATATATATTTATATATATTTATATGTGGTTGTAGTCTATATTTATATTTATATGTGGTTATAATATATATATATATATATATATTTATATATATTTATATGTGGTTGTAGTCTATATTTATATTTATATGTGGTTATAATATATATATATATATATATATATATATATATATATATATATATATATATATATATATATATATATATATATATATAT
This sequence comes from Entelurus aequoreus, assembly GCF_033978785.1. Taxonomy (NCBI): domain Eukaryota; kingdom Metazoa; phylum Chordata; class Actinopteri; order Syngnathiformes; family Syngnathidae; genus Entelurus; species Entelurus aequoreus. Next base: position 2,359,174 of record NC_084740.1, read on the forward strand.
ATATATATATACATATATATATATATATATATATATATATACTTATTCTTCTCTTCTTTGATACTTTACATTAGTTTTGGATGATACCACACATTTAGGTATCGATCTGATACCAAGTAGTTACAGGATCATACATTGGTCATATTCAAAGTCCTCATGTGTCCAGAGACATATTTACTGACTTTATAAACATAATATAAATTTAAAAAAACAAATTATTTTGTGATGCTAAAAAATATCGATGTAATCATAGTAGCATCGACTAGATACGCTCCTGTACTTGGTATCATTACAGTGGATGTCAGGTGTAGATCCACCCATGGCGTTTGTTTACATTGTGACGGCGGTGAGCTATTGTATCCTCCTACGGTATGTAGTGAAGCATGGTTAGCTATTCCTCGTCCTCCAGTGATAATGTACTTGTAAGAAACATACTTTATTTATCGCCATGGAGGCCAGGATTAGTGATTTAGAAGTAGCTAAAACACTGCCGACTGCTAGCTAGCTAGCCATGTCTTAAAGCAGCTCTTCCTGAGGGTGTTTCAGTGTTATAACTTCACCTTTATCTTGACTTTTTACACCAAAATGCGTCCATTCTCCCTTTTCTGTCTACACACTGTGTCTGCTTGTAAGTACTCTGTGTGTGTGCGCTGCCCAACATGCTCCTCTGCTCGTACAACCAGCAATGTCACCACGTGACGACGACGGGTTGTCATGCCCGTTAAAAAAACTGTCATTCATGAGAGTTGCGGTACTATACTAGTACCGGTATACCGTACAACCCTGCTATGCACAGTATCAAAATTACGCCTACATAAAATGTGAATTACCTCAGCAAAACAACCTGTTTTTTGTTTTTTTAATATTTTCTGTAAGTGGGAATGAGCGCCACTTCATTCTTCAACTACTCCAGTGTTTTTCAACCTTTTTTTGAGGCAAGGCACATTTTTTTCATTAAAAAATTCCAGAGGCACACCACCAGCAGAAAACGTTAAAAAAATTAAACTCCACCAGGTCGTCGTGCCTTATTTTTAGTTTGTTTATGTTTTCCTGTGTGTCGTGCTTTAGTTCTTGTCCTGCGCTGTTATTTTGGTGGCCCTTCCTGTTTTGTTGGTGTTTTCCTGTAGCAGTTTCATGTCTTCCCCTCACCTGCTTTGTGTTAGCAAGCAAGACTATTCAAGTTGCTGCTATCCTTCTTTGTGGGGACATTGTTGATTGTCATGTCATGTTTGGATGTACTTTGTGGACGCCGTAAGTTTTTGCTGTCGTCCAGCATTTTGTTTCTGTTTACTTTGTAGCCAGTTCTTTCGTTTTGCATAGCCATTGCCTTTTCCTTTCCTTTTTGTTAATTTTTGGTTTAAGCATTACATACCTTTTTTTACCCGCTGTGGTCTGCATATTGGGATCACCACAAACCGTCCTCGTCTCACCCGACACATTCCGTCGTTTACAAAGCAATGAGCTACCTGCTGCCACCTACTGACGTGGAGTATTACGTGGTCACCTCGCCGAGTTCTACACAGCACAGACACGAAGCAACGGCTTGATTTGCAAGAAATATTTTTTTGGACCAATTAGGTGAAGTTGCGTCATTTCCACAGTGGTTGAAAAACACTGAACTACTCAATATTTGGACTTTGAGGGGAAGGGAATGGTTTTATTTCAGCTCCGTCTTTTCTTCTCATCCTTGTCCCATCTCTATCACGCTGAGTTACAATTGATTCTCCCTCCCTCCATTTTAAACGTCAGCAAACAACAGTCGGCAAACTCTCCCTTCTCGTTACCTCGCCTCCTGGGGGTAAGGGAGGGAACGCCACTTCATCACGTGGCTGCTGTGGTACAGCCGTTAAGGCCATTAAGGACTCAGGGGTCCAAGACTGTCGTTTAGGGCCCAGAAGTTCATGAGAGAACAAAAGTCAGAGCGTGGAAGAAAACTGGTTTGAAGTCTACACGACTGAGTGAACCTTCTTGTGAATGAAAGGTCCACGCTCTGTGAAGAGAGCACTGAGAGTGATGTTGTCCAGGGAGGAGATGGAGGTGCATGTAGAACCTCCTGAGGGTTCAGCTTGATGATTACAACATGGAGAATTGTGCAAATGTCAATGCTTGGAGCTAGGGTTGCAAAATTCCGGGAATATTCAAAGTTGGAAACTTTCCATGGGAATTAATGGGAATAAACATTGAATGCAAGAAGCTAGATCTTGATGTAGATGTAGATCAGCTAAAACAACCTGATTTAATGCAAATTCAGTAGAATTTCAAGCCTGCACTGTGCATTTTGTGGTCAATATCTCTAGATAGCTAGGTTTATGTACCACCACAATTTCATAATGAACCGAAAATAGTCGTGATGCTAATTTTCCCTATGTTAAATCTCCTATGTGAAAGCTGTGAATAATGAAGGTGAACCAGATGAAATGGATTTGGTCTCAGCAGAACAGCAAGTGGTCAACTTTCTGCAATCCAAAGAAATTGAAATTGACATTAATACCATGGAAACATGCATCCCACTGAACGGAAGAAACAACAACGCCACTCCAGTCGTGCTCGTGAAACTCGTAAACAGAAAATCTAAAATGGCATTGCTGAGACAGGGAAAGAAGCTGAAGGGAACAAATGTGTACATGAATGAGCATCTCACAAAACGTAATGCTGGAATCGCCAAGAAAGCACGTGACTTGAGGAAGCAGGGAAAAATCCAGGGAACTTGGAGCGCCAACTGTAAAATCTACATCAAGCTGAATGGAGGTCCAGAAGCAAGAGTAATTGTTGTCCATGACATCAAGGAGCTGGACAATTTTTAAAGTTTACACAGCTACCACAACAACGATGATAATGGACTCTGACAGAAAACAAACACCCAGCATGGACACTACTATGTTCCAAGGGACGACTACACAAGAGGACCTACATTCAGGATTGCATCCACCTACACTTATAGAGATTATTGAAACAACATCAAAGATTGTTGAACAAGAAAATATGGAACTAAAAAAATGTCTGCAACAAAGATCACAAAAACCAGGATTCGGAAAATGATATAGATCCAGATACAATTGTTTTCTTCCACATCAGTAATAATTGTTTTTATTATACAGATGATTAATATAATAGCAACATTAAATGTGATAACAAATTGTCAATTATTCATTTTAATAGCAGAAGCTTGTATGCAAACTACAACAACATTAAGAACTTTTTGGAACACATCAACGAACCCTTCAAGGTGATTGCTGTCACAGAAACATGGATTGATGATAAAAAAAGGAATAGATTTTGATCTGGAGGGATATGAACTAAACTACATCAACAGAAGCAACAAAAATGGAGGAGGAGTAGCTGTGTACGTGATGAAGAACCTGAACTACAAAGTGAACAGGAAGTGAACAAAAGTTTTAGCAACTGTTATGTATAGAAAAGGGGTAGGATTAAATAAGCTCTGCTTCTTCCTACTCCTTTTCCAACATGTTGAAAAGAGAAACTGGAAATTGTGATGTATCATGTTGTATGCATGCATGTTCGAAATAAACTCAAACTCAAACTCATTAATTTATGCTAACAACGTTAGGGATTCGAATTGACCTTTTTTGTGATGTGTAAAGTTCAACTAGCAAATAGTAAATCAAAAGGTGTAGTTTCCTCTGCCTTCTGTCCTGCTAGCCATTCTGTTGTCATACAAGAATGTAGCTTATAGTTTGATTTAGCATGCTGATTGACTGTTCATTTATTCATCTAGCCTATTTCTATTCATTTGTCCATCAGTAGAATATTTTTAAATTGTTCAGCTGACTATTTATATCTGTGTGTGGCATCGCATTAGTGCCTTACAAGAATAAATCAATACAAACAGAGTAATGCCACGTACACCATCTGATGTGTGGAAACATTTCACCCCAACCAATGTAGGCAGAAAGGCGGTGTACATTTGCAAATACTGTGCAAAGAGCTACGTCAAAAATGCCACAAAGATGCAGCAGCATATAGATAAGTGCCCAATAATATATCATTATTGTCATTCCACATTCATTCCCATATATTCCCATTCATTCCCATGGACGATGTCCAACTTTGAATACTCAAAAAATGGTGAATATTTCCAAACTTCCTGAGCTTAACTTCCCGTGGTAAATTTCCGGAAACTTACCGGAAACTTTCCACCCCTTTGCAACCCTACTTGGAAGCTCTCCGGGTCAAGCAAGTGATATTTCATCATCCTCCTACAGATGGTGATGTTTCAGCAATTGAGCAGACGGATGTGTTGCAAGGTTTTGGCGATGGAGTCTTTAGAAATGAGTCTTGGGGGTTCGGTGTCGTGTCTTTGCCTGACTCAAAATAAAAAATCCTGTAGGCCTGCCGCGTTATCTCTCCCAGCCAGACGGTACTTCCTTTAATCGCCACTAGACAGCAACTGTGTCTTACCCTGTGAAGTACACAGCTTTGTACTTCCAGGAAACAACAACGGAATCAATTAAGTACCAGGAGGATGTGGCAAGAGGGAGGGTGGGTCTCATTAAAAATGCATCTCTGTTAGAAATCTAACATTCCTCAGGACGTTTAACTAGAACTATTCCCGTTATTCACTTTATCCCTACGTACAGTGGTGGTCAAAAGTGTACGTACACTTGTAAAGAACATCATGTCATGGCTGTCTTGACTTTACAATCATTTCTTATTTTGTTGTGATGTAGTGATTGGAGCACATACTTGTTGCTCACAAAAAAACATTCATGAAGTTTGCTTCTTTTATGAATTTATTATGGCTCTACTGAAAATGTGAGGGTCAAAAGTATACATACAGCAATGTTAATATTTGCTTACATGTCCCTTGGCAAGTTGACCTGCAATAAGGCACTTTTGGTAGCCATCCACAAGCTTCTGGCAAGCATGTTAAAGGCCGACTGAAAGCCACTACTAGCGACCACGCAGTCTGATAGTTTATATATCAATGATGAAATCTTAACATTGCAACACATGCCAATATGGCCGGGTTAGATTAGCAAAGTGCAATTTTAAATTTCCCGCGAAATATCCTGCTGAAAACGTCTCGGTATGATGACGTCTGCGCGTGACGTCACGGATTGTAGCGGACATTTTGAGACAGCATCGTGGCCAGCTATTAAGTCGTCTGTTTTCATCGCAAAAATTCCACAGTATTCTGGACATCTGTGTTGGTGAATCTTTTGCAATTTGTTCAATGAACAATGGAGACTACAAAGAAGAAAGCTGTAGGTGGGAAGCGGTGTATTAGCGGCCGGCTGCAGCAACACAAACACGTAGCCGGTGTTTCATTGTTTACATTCCCGAACGATGACAGTCAAGCTTTACCATTGGCCTGTGGAGAACTGGGACAACAGAGACTCTTACCAGGCGGACTTTGAGTTGGATACGCATGCTTGTGGAGAATTGGGACAACAGAGACTCTTACCAGGAGGACTTTGAGTTGGATACGCGCTACCCTGAGTACGCAGCTGCGGCTTCCAAACATTTGATCGCTTGCCCGTACGTGCGTGCCGCTATGTGCATGTCACGTACGTAACTTTGGGGAAATATATGTGCTGTATGAACTTTGGGGAGGTGAACGGTACTTTGGGCTGTGGGATTGAGTGTGTTGTGCGGGTGTTTGAGTTGTATTGGCGGGTTATATGGACGGGAGGGGGGAGGTGTTTGTTATGCGGGATTAATTTGTGGCATATTAAATATAAGCCTGGTTGTGTTGTGGCTAATAGAGTTGTGTTTATTTACTGTTGTAGTCATTCCCAGCTGAATATCAGGTCCCACCCGCCTCTCACAGCATCTTCCCTATCTGAATCGCTTCCACTGCCCTCTAGTCCTTCACTCTCACTTTCCTCATCCACAAATCTTTCATCCTCGCTCAAATTAATGGGGAAATCGTCGCTTTCTCGGTCCGAATCGCTCTCGCTGCTGGTGGCCATGATTGTAAACAATGTGCAGATGTGAGGAGCTCCACAACCTGTGACGTCACGCTACTTCCGCTACAGGCCAGGCTTTTTTTTATCAGCGACCAAAAGTTGCGAACTTTATCGTCGATGTTCTCTACTAAATCCTTTCAGCAAAAATATGGCAATATCGCGAAATGATCAAGTATGACATATAAAATGGATCTGCTATCCCCGTTTAAATAAGAAAATCTAATTTCAGTAGGCCTTTAAATTGCTGCAGTTCAGCCAAATTTGTTGGTTTCCTGACATGGACTTGTTTCTTCAGCATTGTCCACACGTTTAAGTCAGGACTTTGGGAAGGCCATTCTAAAACCTTCATTCTAGCCTGATTTAGCCATTCCTTTACCACTTTTGAGGAGTGTTTGGGGTCATTGTCCTGTTGGAACACCCAACAAGACCCAACCTCCGGGCTGATGGTTTTAGCTTGTCCTGAAGAATTTGGAGGTAATCCTCCTTTTTTATTGTCCCATTTAAGGCAGCAGTTCCATCGGCAGCAAAACAGGCCCAGAGCATAATACTACCACCACCATGCTTGACGGTAGGAATGGTGTTCCTGGGATTAAAGGCCTCACCTTTTCTCCTCCAAACATATTGCTGGGTATTGTGGCCAAACAGCTCCATTTTTGTTCCATCTGACCACAGAACTTTCCTCCAGAAGGTCTCATCTTTGTCCATGTGATGTCAGATGGAACACAATTTGGCCACGACTGTACTTGCGATATTTAATCACGTGTTACTTTTTTAACTGACATGTATGCAGTTGAGAGGTGTTTCATGACAGAGTGCACGCGTGTGCGCCTTTAAAAGGCGCTGCCGGTTTCCAAATGGAGCGTGACGTCAGGGAGGGCGCGCTTACTTAGCTCAACATTGGTCATCTGCAGACTTGGAGGAGATTGTTGACGGTGGAATGTTTTCACTGATAGTTAATAAAAGGATTAAATGTGCGTCAATGGCTGTGTCTCTCCTTGATGGATTATTAGGGTCCGCCCTGTACCCTGTACAAAGGACTCCCCCAGGGAGTCCTTTGTACTGGTTACAAAGGAACCTATTGTATTTGTAAGGTTTTATTATTATTAGGGTCCGCATGTACGCTGTACAAAGGACTCCCACAGGGAGTCTTTTGTACAGGTACAAAGGAACCTATTGAAATTGTAAGGTTGATTATTATTCCGCAGCTTTGCGCACTACTTTGCCCCCCTTAACATGCTTCAAAACTCACCAAATTTTATACACACATAGAAAAACTGGGACAGCACACTTTAGTAAAAAAACCAAACCCCAAAAATTAAAATTGCGCTCTAGCGCCCCCTAGGAAAAAAAACAAACAAACTGCCTGTAACTCCCACTAAAAAGGTCGTAGAGACATAAAACAAAAACCTGTATGTAGGTCTTACTTAGACCTACAATTCATAATGACACATCCTCGGGCAAAAACCAACAGGAAGTTGGCAATTTTCCATTTTAGACAAAAATGTACTAAAAACACTCCTTTTTACGCCTTTGACCTCTAATTTGACCCCTTTAAAATACTTCAAAACTCACCAAAATTCTTACACACATTGGGACAGTTAAATATTGCGATCTAAAAAAAAAAAAAACCCCAAAACTCAAAATTGTGCTCTACATAATTTTTGCAAAAAACAGAGAAAAAACTGCTCCTCAGAGGAAAACTCAGACAAAACTGCTTGTAACTTCCGGTAGAAACGTCTTAGAGACATGAAACAAATACCTCTATTTAGGTCTTGCCTAGACCTACATTTCATAGATTGACATCCTTCAGCAAAAATCCACAGGAAGTTTGCTATTCCTCCTTCAAAACAAAATTTTTGTTACAACCGGTCACCAAACATCAAACGTTATCTCCTCTGAGCGCGTTTGTCGTTTCGGCTTCAAACTGCTACAGGAGAGAGATTGACCCCTTCTGATTAAAAGTTGATGAAATAATTTTAATACGTGCTACCGTTTTGATTTTACAAGCCTTCAAAGACCCGCAGCACTGATGCTGCTCCGGTGCCTATAATGACAACGGAAAATGCAATTTTTTCTTTTTTGTCCTCAAAATTCTACACACAATACCCTATAATGACAATGTGAACTCAGACACAACTTCCTCTAACTCCCAGTACGAATATCGTAGAGACACGAAACAAAAACCTCTATGTAGGTCTCACTCAGGACTACCACTGGACAAAAGTATTGGGACACCTAGGACTAGCACCTGCCAAAAAGCGGACCCGACCAACGCTGCTTGCAGCTTTAATTAGGGTCCGCCCTGTACCCTGTACAAAGGACTCCCCCAGGGAGTCCTTTGTACTGGTTACAAAGGAACCTATTGTTATTGTAATGTTTTATTAGGGTCCGCATGTACCCTGTATAAAGGACTCCCACAGGGAGTCCTTTGTACAGGTACAAAGGAACCTATTGAAATTGTAAGGTTGATTATTATTCCGCAGCTTTGCGCACTACTTTTCCCCCCCTAACATGCTTCAAAACTCACCAAATTTTATACACACATAGAAAAACTGGGACAGCACACTTTAGTAAAAAAAACCAAACCCCAAAAATAAAAATTGCGCTCTAGCGCCCCCTAGGAAAAAAACAAAAACAAACTGCCTGTAACTCCCACTAGGAAGGTCGTAGAGACATGAAACAAAAACCTCTATGTAGGTCTCACTTAGACCTACAATTCATAATTTCACATCCTCGGGCAAAAACCAACAGAAAGTTGGCAATTTCCCCTTCAACACAACAAATGACTAAAAACACAAATGTTTGCCTCTTTGAGCTGTAATTTGACCCCCTTAAAATACTTCAAAACTCACCAAAATTTTTACACACATTGGGACTGGTGGAAATTGCGATCTAAAAAAAAAACGAACCCCAAAACTCAAAATTGCGCTCTAGCGCAATTTTTGAATAAAACAGAGACAAAACTGCTTCTCAGAGGAAAACACAGACAAAACTGCTTGTAACTTCCGGTAGGAACGTCTTAGAGACATGACACAAAAACCTCTACGTAGGTCTCACTTAGACCTACATTTCATAGATTGACATCCTTCAGCAAAAATCAACAGGAAGTTTGCTATCCCTCCTTCAAAACAAATGTTTTGTTTAATCCGGTCACCAAACATCAAACATTATCTCCTCTGAGCGCGTTTGTCGTTTCGGCTTCAAACTACTACAGGAGAGAGATTGAACCTTTCTGATTAAAAGTTGACGAAAGCGTTTTGATAAGTGCTACGGTTTTGATTTTACGAGCCTTCAAAGAACCGCTGCGCTGATGCTGCTCCGCTGCCTACAATGACAACGTGAAATGGAATTATTTCTTTTTTGTCCTCAAAATTCTACACACAATACCCTATAATGACTATGTGAAATGGAATTAGGACCACTAAAGCTGCTCCGCTGCTGTGGTTTTACGCGCCTTCAAAGAAAACAACCACTCTGCCGCAACACCTAGGAAAAAAACACAGACACAACTTCCTCTAACTCCCAGTACGAATATCGTAGAGACACGAAACAAAAACCGCTATGTAGGTCTCACTCAGGACTACCACTGGACAAAAGTGTTGGGGCACCTAGGACTAGCACCTGCCAAAAGGCGGACCCGACCAATGCTGCTTGCAGCTTTAATTATTCTTTATTATTATTATTCCGCAGCTTTGCGCACTACTACGCCCCCCTTAACATGCTTCAAAACTCACCAAATTTTTTACACACATCCAAAAAGTGTGCCAGCAGACTTTAGTCAAAAAACCAAACCCAAAAAAATACACTTGCTCTCTAGCGCCCCCTAGGTAGAAAACTGCCTATAACTCCCACTAGGAAGGTCGTAGAGACATGAAACAAAAACCTGTATGTAGGTCTCAGTTAGACCTACAATTCATAATTTTACTTCTTCGGGCGAAAACCAACAGGAAGTTGGCAATTTCCCCTTCAAGACAAAAAATGACTAAAAACACTCATTTTTGATTTTTGAGCTGTAATTTGACCCCCTTAAAATACTTCAAAACTCACCAAAATTCGCACACACATCGGGACTGCGGGAAACTGCGATCTAAAAAAAAAACCGAATCCCAAAACTCAAAATTGTGCTCTACATAATTTTTTGGAAAAAACAGAGAAAAAACTGCTCCTCAGAGGAAAAATCTGACAAAACTGCTTGTAACTTCCGGTAGGAACGTCGTAGAGACATGAAACCAGTACCTCTAATGTAGGTCTCGCCTAGACCTACATTTCATAGATTGACACCCTTCAGCAAAAATCAACAGGAAGTTTGTTATCTCCATTTCAAAACAACATTTTTGTACCAAACGGTCACCAAACATCAAACATTATCTCCTCTGAGCCCGTTTGTCGTTTCGGCTTCAAACTGCTACAGGAGAGAGATTGAACCCTTCTGATTAAAAGTTGACGACGGATAATGATTAAGTGCTACCGTTTTGATTTTACGAGCCTTCAAAGACCCGCAGCACTGATGCTGCTACGGTGCCAAAAATGCCAACGAAACTGCGATTAGACCTTCTTTGGCCTCAATACACACAATAGCCTATAATGACAATGTGAACTCAGACACAACTTCCTCTAACTCCCAGTACCAATATCGTATAGACACGAAACCAAAACCTCTATGTAGGTCTCACTCAGGACTACCACTGGACAAAAGTATTGGACACCTAGGACTAGCACCTGCCAGAAGGCGGACCCGACCAATGCTGCTTGCAGCTTTAATTATTATTATTATTGATGATTGTCACTTTACTGAATGTTCATCGTTCCCCCGTAGTGGTAGTTGCGTGAATGAGCTGAGCTATGAAACCCAAGGTCCTGACTAGCGAGTGGTGGGGATGGAAATAAAACATAACATCATACAATCCAAGCAGGAGCCAAAAAGGACTTGATGTGGAAAAAAAAGTGAGCATAAAGTGTGGCCTTTCATTGTGATGGAGGGGCCAAATGTTGAGTGTTTTATGAGCGATGAGCAAAGTAATAAACAAACTGTGACTTCACATTGAAGCTCTCAGGGTTTTATAAAAAGTCCAGATAAAATATCTCTCGTCTTTGCGGGTTATATTCCACTTCTCAATTGAACCAAAAAAAAGAAAAAGGACTTCCCTTCAATGGCGTGTTCCTGTTCCAAACATTCACTTTGAGCCTCGATTCTCCCCCGTTTGAGCTTGTGTGTTTTTTACTTCATTTGTCTTACTCCTAGTCTCCCATCCAGCCTGTGGACATGCTGACCCTGCATAAGTGAGGCAAAAGTGGTTCAATCTGGAATGAAGGTGGGCTTGTTACTAAGGAGACGGGCTTTGTCATGACAGGCTGTTTTTTTTTTTGGTCGCATGAAAATAAAGGCTTGTGGCGTTCTACTTTTTCCACTGAGGGCCGCACACGGAAAAATTAAAGCATGTGGGGGCCATTTTGATATTTTTCATTTTCAAACCATAACAAAACATGTGCATTTTTTTTTAATTTTACCTTTAGGGGTCCCGGGGACCATAAAGGGTCTCAGTCAATAAAATGTTAAAAATAAGTCAGATTATTATTTTTTTTTTAATTATTTAACGCTTACAGTAAATCTCTATATCAACTTCAAGTTGATATAAAGTAATACAAATTTAAAAAAAAGGTTTTATGGCTTTTCTGTCAAAAACGACTTAGTTTTTTTATAGTAAAACTGAAATATGCAGTATTTAGTAATTAGAGCCCTAAAAGATCAATACCATTGATTTTAATTATTTCATATTTTTGAGTAATCACAGTGAAAAGATAAATAAAAAATCACTAAATATATTTGGGATCCAAAAGGTGCCCCACTCATAAAGTGATACATTTTCATTAGGTTTTTCTTTTACTTTCAACACTTAAGTTACGAGATCAACTACAGATATATCTGTCCATTTTATGCTGGAACTATTATTTTGTTTGTTTTATGCGCTTTTGTCAAAGAAAACGTTGATGTTTTTATATGGCAACTACACAATATATGCAATATTTACCACCTAAAACATTTTAAAGTGAAATATTTGAAGTAATTGGAGCCCTGAAAATAATTCATTATATCATGGATTTTTTGTCATTATTTTATTTTTTGGAGCAATGGCAAAAAAAGAAAAATGAAGAAAGACAAAAGTCTGCATGGCAGCTTTTGTGTCAACATTGCAACTTTTTCTCGTTAGATTTCACCTCTTTCCACTTTTTTTATTCCACACAGTAGCTCAGTTACAAAGGATGGAAAGGATAATAATGCACACAAGGGCACAAAAAGGTATAAAGTAGACCAGGGGTGTCCAAACTTTTTCCACTGAGGGCCGCACACTGAAAAATTCAAGCATGTGGGGGCCATTTTGATATTTTTCATTTTCAAACCATAACAAAATATATGCATTTTTTATTTATTTTACCTTTAGGGGTCCCAGGGACCATAAAGGGTCTCAGTCATTAAAATGTTAAAAATAAGTCAGATTATTATTTTTTTTCTAATTATTTAACGCTTACAGTAAATCTCTATATCAACTTCAAGTTGATATAAAGTAATACAAATTAAAAAAAAGGTTTTGTTTTTTGTTTTTTTTACAGTAAAACTGAAATATGCAGTATTTAGTAATTAGAGCCCTAAAAGATCAATAATGCAGGACACCATTGATTTTAATTCTTTCATATTTTTGAGTAATCACAGTGAAAAGATAAATAAAGAATCACTAAATATATTTGGGATCCAAAAGGTGCCCCACTCATAAAGTGATACATTTTTATTGGGTTTTTCTTTTACTTTCAACACTTAAGTTACGAGATCAACTTCAGATATATCTGTCCATTTTATGCTGGAACTATTATTTTGTTTGTTTTATGCGCTTTTGTCAAAGAAAACGTTGATGTTTTTATATGGCTACTACACAATATATGCAATATTTACCACCTAAAACATTTTAAAGTGAAATATTTGAAGTAATTGGAGCCCTAAAAATAATTCATTATAACATTGATTTTTTGTCATTATTTTTTTTTTTGGAACAATGGCAAAAAAAGAAAAATGAAGAAAGGCAAAATTTAAAAAAAAACAGCCTGCATGGCAGCTTTTGTGTCAACATTGCAACTTTTTCTCGTTAGATTTCACCTCATTCCACTTTTTTTAATGTTCTTCACTGTGCAACCTACTAATAAAAGTCTCAATCAATCAAACTTTTTTATTTTTACAATAGTATTTCCAGAATGTGCGGCGGGCCGGTAAACAATTAGCTGCGGGCCGCAAATGGCCCCCGGGCCGCACTTTGGACACCCCTGAACTAACCCAAGGGGTCGGCAACCCAACATGTTGAAAGAGCCATATTGGACCAAAAATACGACAAACAAATCTGTCTGGAGCCGCAAAAAAATTCAAAGCCTTCTATAAGTGTTATAATGAAGACAACACATTAAGTAAGCGTCTCAGACGGTGAGATAACTCCTGGAAATTATTGGCTTAAAACTGCCAACGGTATAGATGTGTGTGTCCAAGTTAAAGGAAAGGACAGGCTGTCTTCTACTAATGGATTTATTACAATCTTTGCAAGCTGGGTAACGTTTGCTGTGGTCTGGAACAACATGGCACACAATCAGAAATGCCGCCAATATTACATACAGATAATGTGTCATGCAAATATACATTAAATACACAGAGGACATAAGGCAAGGAAATTAAATGAGCTCAAATATACCTACAAACAAGCTAGCCTAAATAACATGTTAGCATGGATTATTAGCACTCCACACAAGTCAGTAACACCAAAAAAAGTTCACCTTTGTGCATTCACGCACAGCATAAAATGTTTGGTGTACAAAATGAGACAAAGAAGGAGTGGCATAAAACACGTCTTTCTGTGGCAGCATCGGAGAAAGTTGTACACGTAAACAAACTACGGTGAGTTCAAGGACCGCCAAAATGAGTAGGCCAAATCGTGTCAGTGAAGTGAAGCATACACGCAAACATATTAAACACTGGGCTTTGAATCAATTGGGAAGCTTTGTGTCATGTTTGTCCTCCTGCAGAAACATTATTAAAACAACAAATATATTTCCCACCCCATCTTTTTCCATTTTTAAAAAAGCTCCAGGGAGCCACTAGGGCGGTGCCAAAGAGCCACATGTGGCTCGAGAGCCGCGGGTTGCTGACCCTTATAAATGTTATTGTGTGACACGTTAAATGTGAAAGGACCGATCATCAATCCAGGGACTTCCTACTCTTCTCAAATTCCTCTTGCCTTGAATAAATGTCAACTAATGGCTGTGAAGAGATGTGAAAAGTTGTATGATACATTGTATCCAATACAAACAGCTCACAATTCCACAGTATTCTGGACATCTGTGTTGGTGAATCTTTTTGCAATTTGTTAATTTGTTTAATGAACAATGAAGACAGCAAAGAAGAAAGCTGTAGGTGGGAAGCGGTGTATTAGCGGATGGCTGCAGCAACACAACCAGGAGGACTTTGACTTGGATAGCAGACGCGCTATCCGACGCTAGCCGCCGACCGCATCGATGATCGGGTGAAGTCCTTCGTCGCGCCGTCGATCGCTGGAACGCAGGTGAGCACGCGTGTTGATGAGCAGATGAGGGCTGGCGTAGGTGGAGAGATAGTGCTTTTATCATAGTTCTGTGAGGTCCCGTAGCTAAGTTAGTTTCAATGACGTCGTTAGCAACAGCATTGTTAAGCTTTGCCAGGCTGGAAAGCATTAACCGTGTAGTTACATGTCCATGGTTTAATAGTATTGTTGATTTTCTGTCTATCCTTCCAGTCAGGGGCTAATTTATTTTGTTTCTATCTGCAGTTAAGCCCGATGCTATTACGTTAGCTCCGTAGCTAAAGAGCTTCACCGATGTATTGTCGTGGAGATAAAAGTCACTGTGAATGTCCATTTGGCGTTCTGGACTCTCATTTTCAAGAGGATATAGTATCCCAGGTGGTTTAAAATACAAATCCGTGATCCACAATAGAAAAAGGAGAAAGTGTGGAATCCAATGAGCCAGCTTGTACCTAAGTTACGGTCAGAGCGAAAAAAGATACGTCCTGCACTGCACTCTAGTCCTTCACTCTCACGTCCTCATCCACGAATCTTTCATCCTGGCTCAAATTAATGGGGTAATCGTCGCTTTCTCGGTCCGAATCTCTCTCGCTACTGGTGTAAACAATGTGGAAATGTGAGGAGCCTTTCAACCTGTGACGTCACGCTACTTCTGGTACAGGCAAGGCTTTTTTTATCAGCGAGCAAAAGTTGCGAACTTTATCGTCGATGTTCTCTACTAAATCCTTTCAGCAAAAATGTGGCAATATCGCGAAATGATCAAGTATGACACATAGAATGGATCTGCTATCCCCGTTTAAATAATAAAATGTCCTTTCAGTAGGCCTTTAAAAGGCAGAATATTACTCTCCAAGGCAAAAGGTATGTCTACGCTTACATATGCGGCTATTTCTTTACATGTAAACCAAAACATTTGTATTGACAAAATACTTTATATTTTAAAAAATGCAAATTGTCAGGAAGGGACGTTGTATCTGTGCATGCGTGTACCCATCAGTTTTGTAAATGTATCCATATTTGTATTACAGTAATTACACGTTATGCCTGGACATGGATATTTTCATTATATGTGGACAAATAACTTTTATTAAATGTTAAAGAAGCAAAAAAACAAATAATCCAGGGAGTTATTGTCGTGTGACTGTGTGTCGCCATTGTAACGTAGTGTGTGTGTGTGTGTGTGTGTGTGTGTGTGTGTGTGTGTGTGTGTGTGTGTGTGTGTGTGTGTGTGTGTGTGTTTGTGTGTGTGTGTGTGTGTGTTTGTGTGTGTGTGAGAGAGAGTGACAGCTGACAGTAACTGTTAAATAAATAATTGCAATTAATTGACGATATATATATATATATATATATATATATATATATATATATATATATATATATATATATATATATATATATCTATATATATATATATATATACACATTATAGATGATATTTGTCTATTACCTGACCGCTTCTTTGTTTATAATGTATATTTTTTGCTGGATCTACTTTCTATTTTCTGCTATTACATATACTGTAATATTGTACATGGTGAAGTGAAGTGAAGTGAAGTGAATTACATTTATATAGCGCTTTTTCTCAAGTGACTCAAAGCGCTTTACATAGTGAAACCCAATATCTAAGTTACATTCAAACCAGTGTGGGTGGCACTGGGAGCAGGTGGGTAAAGTGTCTTGCCCAAGGACACAACGGCAGTGACTAGGATGGCGGAAGCGGGGATCGAACCTGCAACCCTCAAGTTGCTGGCACGGCCGCTCTACCAACCGAGCTATACCGCCCCATGGTAATTAGTATATAATATGTACTGTATATATAATATGTAAATCTTACATATATGTTATATTTTATATTGCTACTATGTTTTTAGTCTACTTCAGGGGTGTCCAAAGTGCGGCCCGGGGGCCATTTGCGGCCCGCAGCTAATTGTTTACCGGCCCGCCACACATTCTGGAAATACTATTGTAAAAATAAAAAAGAACATTAAAAAAAAGTGGAATGAGGTGAAATCTAACGAGAAAAAGTTGCAATGTTGACAAAAAAGCTGCCATGCAGGCTGTTTTTCTTTTTCTTTTGTCTTTCTTCATTTTTCTTTTTTTGCCGTTGCTCAAAAAAAAAAAAAAAAAAGACAAAAAATCCATGATATAATGAATTATTTTCAGGTCTCCAATTAATTCAAATATTTCACTTTAAAATGTTTATGTGGTAAATATTGCATATATTGTGTAGTAGCCATATAAAAACATCAAAGTTTTTTATTTGACAAAAGCGCATAAAACAAACAAAATAATAGTTCCAGCATAAAATGGACAGATATATCTGAAGTTGATCTCGTAACTTAAGTGTTGAAAGTAAAAGAAAAACCTAATAAAAATGTATCACTTTATGAGTGGGGCACCTTTTGGATCCCAAATATATTTAGTGATTTTTTATTTATCTTTTCACTGTGATTACTCAAAAATATGAAAGAATTAAAATCAATGTGTCCTGCATTATTGATCTTTTAGGGCTCTAATTACTAAATACTGCATATTTCAGTTTTACTATAAAAAAATAAAATAAAAAAAACGTTTTTTTAATTTGTATTACTTCATATCAACTTGAAGTTGATATAAAGATTTACTGTAAGCATTAAATAATTTAAAAAAAATAATAATCTGACTTATTTTTAACATTTTAATGACTGAGACCCTTTATGGTCCCCGGAACCCCTAAAGGTAAAATAAATAAAAAATGCATATATTTTGTTATGGTTTGAAAATGAAAAATATCAAAATGGCCCCCACATGCTTGAATTTTTCCGTGTGCGGCCCTCAGTGGAAAACCCCTGGTCTACTTTATACCTTTTTGTGCCCTTGTGTGCATTATTATCCTTTCCATCCTTTGTAACTGAGCTACTGTGTGGAATAATTTTCCTTGTGGGTCATTAAAGTTTGTCTAAGTCTAAGTCTAAATTCGATGATGACGGTCCAGATGAAATGTTGTTATTACCAGGATGTCCAAACAGGGCCGATTCACACGTGCATTTTGATTGTTAATTCAGAGTTGCATCATGCTCCTTTTATCCTAGTCTCCACGGATGTGTCCAGGTGCTTCAAAGGAAGCGATTAGGATAGATCTGATAGTTTTCTGGAATGTTTCCCATGTATCATCTCCATGTATGTGGCGTCCACTGCATCCAACCTTTTACCTCCCCGGGGCGCTTGGCTGACGGCACTCTAGCCTCTGAGGGCAAAAGTGCTGAAGTCGGCCCCAACTGTTCTCCCACCTGTGGCCTTACCCAAACTCCCATTTTGAAGAGTTCACAGTTAAACTTGCCTCCCCCTGAGGGGTTAAACCTGGTAGCACGGCCATCAAGATAAGCCTCACAAAAAAAACAGAGTTTATTAACCATTAAATTGCTGCTGGAGTATTTTGCATGGAAGTCGTCAGGCGTGACAAAGGAAGTGGTGCTGAATGGACAGCTCCACTGTGTCTGTGTGGATGCTGACACAATGTTGAGGTCTTCAGCACCAGAAGATGGGACAGTTCCTAAGAAAAATAATGTGCCAAAATACCTTTGCTCCACCCAGAGTGCCCATCTTGGGTGTTGGCATACATCAGGGGTGCCCACACTTTTTCTGCAGGCCAGTTACTTTTCAACTGACCAAGTGGAGGAGATCTACCTCACTCATATATATATATATATATATATATATATATATATATATATATATATATATATATATATATATATATATATATATATATATATATATATATATATATATATATATATATATATATATATATATATATATATATATATGTATATGTATATATATATATATATATGTATATATATAAATATATATATATATATATATATATATATATATATATATATATATATATAGTTTTTTCTCTGTTTGTTTTATTTCCTGTCAGCACTCTTATTTTGGTTCAGTTTCCTGTTTGTCTCTCTGAGTGCTGTCCCCTCAGCTGTGGCTGATTGGCACCTGGCCACACCTGGTGTCAATCAGCCAGCTGCTATTTAGACCTGCTTTGACCTCCAGTCAGTGCTGGATTATTGTAGTGTCTACCTGTCAATGTCGCTAATGATTGTCGAGGTCAGTGTCATTTATACTTGTCGATGTCATTTATACTTGTCGATGTCATTTATACTTGTCGATGTCATTTATACTTGTCGATGTCATTTATACTTGTCGTTGTAGCTCTGTCTACTTCTGCTCACTCTGCTCATGTCACAGTTCATCCTGCTCGTTTCTTGCCACGTGAGTTTTGTTTACTTGTGTCACAGTAAGTGTTTTTGTTTCTTGTCCATAGTTTAGCCTTGGTGCTAGTTTCTGTTCGTAGCCGAGTTTGTTCTCCGCCTTGTGCGCACCTTTTGTTTGTACCCTTTTGTTTGTTTCTTGTTATAGAGTTAAATTAAATCATGTTTTCCTGCACCAAGCCTGCCGCCGTCTCTGCATCTTGGGGTTCGTCACCTACACACTCTGACAGTCAACATACCGTAATGTTCTACACACGGTGACTTTTACGGCGAATTCCCGCCAACCACAACTGCCAATATTTTACTGTAAAGTTAATGGATTTGGTTTTTCACAGTGTATATACAGTACAGGTGAAAGGTTTGGACACACCTTCTCCTCATTCAATGTGTTTTCTTTATTTTCATGACTATTTACATTGTAGATTGTCACATCAAAACCATGAATGAACACGTGGAATTATGCACTTAACAAAAAAAAGGTGAAATAACTGGGGAAATTCTAGTTTCTTCAAAATAGCCACTGTGGAAGTCGCTTCCTAGCAGCTCCACTGTAGACACGGCACCAGAGCCAAGCGTGCAGGTTTGACAAAGTTTTAATGTTTTTAACAAGATTTTTCCAAAGGTTTTTCGACATGTCGTGACGTTGCTGTCACTCCCAATCCTCTCTCTCGCTCTGCTCTCGGCCG
Source organism: Entelurus aequoreus (assembly GCF_033978785.1). NCBI lineage: Eukaryota > Metazoa > Chordata > Actinopteri > Syngnathiformes > Syngnathidae > Entelurus > Entelurus aequoreus. Next base: position 2,378,655 of record NC_084740.1, read on the forward strand.
CTTACTGTTAAAGACAACAGATGACTAGATTAACACGTACCACCTGTGAAATCTAATCACCTGCCAGCTGTGTCTCGCCGTCAGCACATGCCCCGCCCCTGCCCGCTGGCGCTCGTCGTCAGTACCCTTGGACAGCGGCGGTGACTTTTCCTCCTACAGGCAGCGCTGACTTCCACCTGCCCCCACAGCCACCTTTTGCTCTGATTACTGCTTTGCACACTCTTGGCATTCTCTCCATGAGCTTCAAGAACACCTGTGAAGCGAAAGCCATTTCCAGTGACTACCTCTTGAAGCTCATGGAGAGAATGCCAAGAGTGTGCAAAGCATTAATCAGAGCAAAGGGTGGCTATTTTGAAGAAACTAGAATTTCCTCAGTTATTTCACCTTTTTTTTTTTTGTTAAGTACATAACTCCGCATGTGTTCATTCGGCGGTACAGCTCGGTTGGTGGAGCGGCCGTGCCAGCAACTGGAGGGTTCCGGGTTCGATCCCCGCTTCCGCAATCCTAGTCACTTCCGTTGTGTCCTTGGGCAAGACACTTTACCCACCAGTGTAAACCAGTGGCACCACACTGCTTTAAATGGAACTTAGATGTTGGGTTTCACTATGTAAATATATATAATATAATACACATAATTCACGTCACTTGATGTGAATATCTACAATGTAAATAGTCATGAAAATAAAGAAAACACATTGAATCAGAAGGTGTGTCCAAACTTTTGGCCTGTACTGTATATACCAACCCCGTTTCTGTATGAGTTGGGAAATGGTGTTAGATGTAAATATAAACGGAATACAATGATTTGCAAATAATTGTCAAGCCATATTCAGTTGAATATGCTACAAAGACAACATATTTCATGTTCAAACTCATAAAAAAATTGTTTTTTGCAAATAATCATTAACTAAAAATTTGATGGCAGCAACACGTGCCAAAGAAGTTGGGAAAGGTGGCAATAAATACTGATAAAGTTGAGGAATGCTCATCAAACACTTATTTGGAACATCCCACAGGTGAACAGGCTAATTGGGAACAGGTGGGTGCCATGATTGGGTATAAAAGTAGATTCCATGAAATGCTCAGTCATTCACAAACAAGGATGGGGCGAGGGTCACCACTTTGTCAACAAATGCCTGAGCAAATTGTTGAACAGTTTAAGAACAACCTTTCTCAAGCAGCTATTGCAAGGAATTCAGGGATTTCACCATCTACGCTCCGTAATATCATCAAAGGGTTCAGAGAATGTGGAGAAATCACTGCACGTAAGCAGCTAAGCCCGTGACCTTCCATCCCTCAGGCTGTACTGCATCAACAAGCCACGTCAGTGTGTAAAGGACATCACCACATGGGCTCAGGAACACTTCAGAAAACCACTGTCAGTAACTACAGTTGGTCGCTACATCTGTAAGTGCAAGTTAAAACTCTCCTATGCAAGGCGAAAACCGTTTATCAACAACACCCAGAAACGCCGTCGGCTTCGCTGGGCCTGAGCTCATCTAAGATGGACTGATACAAAGTGGAAAAGTGTTCTGTGGTCTGACGAGTCCACATTTCAAATTGTTTTTGGAAACTGTGGACGTCGTGAGGAAAGAGGAAAAGAACCATCCGGATTGTTCTAGGGTCAAAGTGTAAAAGGCAGCATGTGTGATGGTATGCGGGTGTATTAGTGGCCAAGACATGGGTAACTTACACGTCTGTGAAGGCGCCATTAATGCTGAAAGGTACATACAGCTTTTGGAGCAACATATGTTGCCATCCAAGCAACGTTACCATGGACGCCCCTGCTTATTTCAGCAAGACAATGCCAAGCCACGTGTTACATCAACGTGGCTTCATAGTAAAAGAGTGCGGGTACTAGACTGGCCTGCCTGTAGTCCAGACATTGAAAATGTGTGGCACCTAAAATAGCAGAAGGGAGACCCCCGGACTGTTGAACAACTTAAGCTGTACATCAAGCAAGAATGGGAAAGAATTCCACTTCAAAAATGTGTCTCCTCACTTCCCAAACCTTTACTGAGTGTTGTTAAAAGGAAAGGCCATGTAACACAGTGGTGAACATGCCCTTTCCCAACTACTTTGGCACGTGTTGCAGCCAGGAAATTCTAAGTTAATTATTATTTGGCAAAAAATTAAATAAAGTTTATGAGTTTGAACATGAAATATGTTGTCTTTGTAGCATATTCAACTGAATATGGCTTGAAAAGGATTTGCAATTCCGTTTATATTTACATCTAACACAATTTCCCAACTCATATGGAAACGGGGTTTGTATTTTGTGTCTATACAACTACAACTGTGTCCCTACATGATAGGTGTAAATCCAGCCTTTCTGTAATCAATCAGTCAGGATTAGACTGATGACATCATCTATCTCCGTGTTGTTCTGATAAAAGTGTCTTTATGAAGTCGTTCACGTTGATAGCTTTTGTGGGCGGCCTCAGATGATGCTGGTAAACATGAAGGAGGTCTGCTCGGCGCACAACATAATTGCTGTGAAATGATCATTATGGAACACCTGCAGTCCACCTGTCCTGAACCCTAAAAGTATGAATGCTTTTATACAGACACTTAAGTGCATCTGACCTGTATCAAAGTGCCTGCATTTCACTCAAAGCTTTCTTTCGCGTTAAGAGTTGCACCTAACGGGCTCTTTGTGGCTCGGTGACCTGGGCGTCGTTTGAAATAATGAGTCTGATGCCTCACACGCTCACTTTTCTGCTTGATTTCCTGCTTCTCTTTGCCCCTTTGAAGCCATTTGTTGAGACTGGCAGAATGTAGTGTGTGTGTGTGTGTGTGTGTGTGTGTGTGTGTGTGTGTGTGTGTGTGTGTGTGTGTGTGTGTGTGTGTGTGTGTGTGTGTGTGTGTGTGTGTGTGTGTGTGTGTGTGTGTGTGTGTGTGTGTGTGTGTGTGTGTGTGTGTGTGTGTGTGTGTGTGTGTATGTGTGTGTGTGTGTGTGTGCTCACCTGCTATGAATAATTGATCAGTTTGAAACCGAGGCGTAACAGATTTATATGCAAGAAGGCGGCAGCTGCAGCGTGGAGGTGCCCGACAGTTTGTTTTGGGGATAACCGTCAAAGGCAAAAAAGGGTAACTGGAGTGTAAAGCGCCACTTTCTCCAAGCAGGTACGGTTTCATGGTGACCTGATGGTCCCAAAGCGCAGCTGTGCAAGTGTGAAGTATTGAACCGTGGAAAGCTTTTAGCAGTTGTCCACAATGGGATCCGAGTGTGTGTCTTCAAGATGTGCGACTGTCACTCACTTGGAGGTGACAGACTTTTAAATGCCTACACCAGGGGTCCCCAACGCGGTGCCCGCGGGCACCAGGTAGCCCGTAAGGACCAGATGAGTAGCCCGCTGGCCTGTTCTAAAAATAGCTCAAATAGCAGCACTTACCAGTGAGCTGCCTCTATTTTTTAAATTGTATTTATTTACTAGCAAGCTGGTCTCACTTTGCCCGACATTTTTAATTCTAAGAGAGACAAAACTCAAATAGAATTTGAAAATCCAAGAAAATATTTTAAAGACTTGGTCTTCACTTGTTTAAATAAATTCATTAATTTTTTTACTTTGCTTCTTTTTAGAAAGACAATTTTAGACAAAAAATACAACCTTAAAAATGATTTTAGGATTTTTAAACACATATACCTTTTTACCTTTTAAATTCCTTCCTCTTCTTTCCTGACCATTTAAATCAATGTTCAAGTAAATTAATTTTTTTATTGTGAAGAATAATAAATACATTTTAATTTAATTCTTCATTTTAGCTTCTGTTTTTTCGACGAAGAATATTTGTGAAATATTTCTTCAAACTTATTATGATTAAAATTCCAAAAAATTATTCTGGCAAATCTAGAAAATTAGTAGAATCAAATTTAAATCTTATTTCAAAGTCTTTTGAGTTTCTTTCATAAATTTTGTTCTGGAAAATCTAGAAGAAATAATGATTTGTCTTTATTAGAAATATAGCTTGGTCCAATTTTTTATATATTCTAACAAAGTGCAGATTGGATTTTAACCTATTTAAAACATGTCATCAAAATTCTAAAATTAATCTTAATCAAGAAAAATTACTAATGATGTTCCATAAATTATTTTTTTAATTTTTTCAAAAAGATTCGAATTAGCTAGTTTTTCTCTTCTTTTTTCGGTTGAATTTTGAATTTTAAAGAGTCGAAATTGAAGATAAACTATGTTTCAAAATTTAATTGTCATTTTGTTCGTGTTTTCTACTCTTTTAAACCGTTCAATTAAGTGTAAATATCATTAATTATTAATAATAACATAGAGTTAAAGGTAAATTGAGCAAATTGGCTATTTCTGGCAATTTATTGAAGTGTGTATCAAACTGGTAGCCCTTCGCATTAATCACTACCCAAGAAGTAGCTCTTGCTTTCAAAAAGGTTGGTGACCCCTGGCCTACACCCTAATATTGGTTGAGTGGGTATACCTTCAAATTATACAAAAGTGTACCTACACTTGTAAAGAACATCATGTCATGGCTGTCTTGACTTTACAATCATTTCTTATTTTTTCGTGATGTAGTGATTGGAGCACATACTAGTTGCTCACAAAAAACATTCATGAAGTTTGCTTCTTTGATGAATTTATTATGGGTCTACTGAAAATGTGAGGGTCAAAAGTATACATACAGCAATGTTAATATTTGCTTACATGTCCCTTGGCAAGTTGACCTGCAATAAGGCGCTTTTGGTAGCCATCCACAAGCTTCTGCTTGACCACTTGACCACTAAATTGCTGCAGTTCAGCTAAATGTGTTGCTTTTCTGACATGGACTTGTTTCTTCAGCATTGTCCACACCTTTAAGTCAGGACTTTGGGATGGCCATTCTAAAACCTTCATTCTAGCCTGATTTAGCCATTCCTTTACCACTTTTGAGGTGTGTTTGGGGTTCCTGTTGGAACACCCAACTGCGCCCAAGACCCAACCTCCGGGTTTTGTGGCCAAACAGCTCCATTTTTGTTTCATCTGACATCACATGGACAAAGATAAGACCTTCTGGAGGAAAGTTCTGTGGTCAGATGAAACAAAAATGGAGCTGTTTGGCCACAATACCCAGCAATATGTTTGGAGGAGAAAAGGTGCGGCCTTTAATCCCAGGAACACCACACCTACCGTCAAGCATGGTGGTGGTAGTATTATGCTCTGGGCCTGTTTTGCTGCCAATGGAACTTTTTCATTGTCCCATTTAAAGCAGCAGTTCCATTGGCAGCAAAACAGGCCCAGAGCATAATACTACCACCACCATGCTTGACGGTGGGAATGGTGGTCCTGGGATTAAAGGCCTCACCTTTTCTCCTCCAAACATATTGCTGGGTATTGTGGCCAAACAGCTCCATTTTTGTTTCATCTGACATCACATGGACAAAGATAAGATCTTCTGGAGGAAAGTTCTGATTGCCAAAGATAACTGGATATTTTGGTGTCAACTGGAAACCCTCAACACTATAACATTTAAAGTAAACATTGATTGATTGATTGACACCCTTGGCTATGCTTGGATGTATTAAATATTAGGGGTTTTGGCACCAACCGTTGGACTTGATCTGACCAATCTAAGTCTATGAGCACGAACTGATGAAGCCTACTCGGATGAGCTGTGAAACGTCTTCCAAGACAAACCAAGCAGTCCAGTTGCGAACCTTTAAGTCAGGACTTTGGGAAGGCCATTCTAAAACCTTCATTCTAGCATGATTTAGCCATTCCTTTACCACTTTTGAGGTGTGTTTGGGGTCATTGTCCTGTTGGAACACCCAACTGCGCCCAAGACCCAACCTCCGGGCTGATGATTTTAGCTTGTCCTGAAGAATTTGGAGCTAATCCTCCTTTTTTATTGTCCCATTTAAAGCAGCAGTTCCATTGACAGCAAATTAGGCCCAGAGCATAATACTACCACCGCCATGCTTGACGGTAGGAATGGTGTTCCTGGGATTAAAGGCCTTACCTTTTCTCCTCCAAACATATTGCTGGGTATTGTGGCCAAACAGCTCCATTTTTGTTTCATCTGACATCACATGGACAAAGATAAGACCTTCTGGAGGAAAGTTCTGATTGCCAAAGATAACTGGATATATTGGTGTCAACTGGAAACCCTCAACACTATAACATTTAAAGTAAACATTGATTGATTGATTGATTTGTTGATTTATTGATTGACACCCTTGGCTATGCTTGTATATATTCAATATTAGGGGTTTTGGCACCAACCGTTGGACTTAAGACCTTCTGGAGGAAAGTTCTGTTGTTGACAGATTTTGACCCAGCACATTTGCTCACATTTTCAGTAGAGCCATAATAAATTCATAAAAGAAGCAAACTTCATGAATGTTTTTTGTGAGCAACAAGTATGTGCTCCAATCACTACATCACAAAAAAATAAGAGTTGTAGAAATGATTGTAAACCCAAGACAGCCATGACATGATGTTCTTTACAAGTGTATGTACACTTATGACCACCACTGTATGCCATGTACTCTGCACACAGACTGCCACTATGAAGTTTGAGAAGGCAGGTTTTTCATTAAGGGGTACAAAAAAATGTATTGGTAGTTTGAGATGAAAAGGTTAGGATTTGCAAAGGGCTTGAGTAATAATTTGTACTTGCCCGGAGCCTCGCGTCCACCGTGTTACTGTAATGAACTCCCCTGGGACATGTTCCAATGCCGGGTCCCATCCACAGAAACATGTTGACCCTAAAGGCGGTCAGCGCTCAACAACTTCATTCAGCAGATGCTTAGAGGATTGGAATGAACGGAGGTCCAGTTTCCTCGCAAAGAAACCAGCGTGTTGCTGCTACAGCCCAAAATGGACCTTAAAACATTTTCCAAGAATATCACACACAGTCAGTGTACTCGTTTTCAAGCAGAGGCTGATTTCCCGCTACGCCATCACCCCAAGCGGCTTAGTGGCTGTGACGCAGAACATACTACTTAAAGGTCCTGAGCTACTGAAGATTTGCATGTATTATAACGCATGCAAACTTAACTCATTCGGAGAGCATTGTGTCTCTTAAGTGAGCAGAATGAGGAGCGCAAACTATTTTGCGTATTTCTCTTCATGAATATGCAGAATATATGCTAAACATTGGACTGACCACTAATAGTCATGTGCAATGTGATTTATCAAGGCTGATCCCAGTTCTGTGGCCTTGTTCTTTTTGGCACATCTGTAAAGTATAAGCAAAGGTAAAGGCTGTGAGGAAAGAGGTGTTAGATAGATAGATAGATAGATAGATAGATAGATAGATAGATAGATAGATAGATAGATAGATAGATAGATAGATAGATAGATAGATAGATAGATAGATAGATAGATAGATAGATAGATAGATAGATAGATAGATAGATAGATAGATAGATAGATAGATAGATAGATAGATAGATAGATAGATAGATAGATAGATAGATAGATAGATAGATAGATAGATAGATAGATAGATAGATAGTGTTGCGTCGGACCAGTTCTTCCTCCAAGGGAATCTAAGTTACTGGTCAATCCCAAGTTATTTTAGATGACATATAAGCTGAGTAAGAAGGATCACCAGGACAGAATAGGAATATCATCAAGTTTTACTGAAATTTCAGGAGAACAACCTAGACTAATACATTCATACCGACTTCCTAAGTTGTTCTAACACTCATACGGGAGAGTCTCCTTCTTACACAGAAAGAAAGCCCCCACCTCTCAGGGAAAAAACACAGCCTCGTTGTTCTACTGCAGATAAGATATGAGGGAGTACTCCAACTCCTACATTCCAAGTCTTCAAGGTAACACACACCGTTTACTTGCGGACATAAGATGAAAAAATAGAAAGAGTACAAATGGAAAAACACTAGCTGTTTTCAAATATGACTATGAATACAAATAAATAACTCTTAAACATATATATGCATTCTTCACGATAGATAGATAGATAGATAGATAGATAGATAGATAGATAGATAGATAGATAGATAGATAGATAGATAGATAGATAGATAGATAGATAGATAGATAGATAGATAGATAGATAGATAGATAGATAGATAGATAGATAGATAGATAGATAGATAGATAGATAGATAGATAGATAGATAGATAGATAGTACTTTATTGATTCCTTCAGGAGAGTTCCCTCAGGAAAATTAAAATTCCAGCAGCAGTGTACAGAATTGAGATCGAATATAAAAAGTAAATAATGGGGGTATAAATGGAAACAAAATAGAAAAATATTACAATAAGAATACAAATAAAAAGCAACAATGAGAATAAAAATATAACTGTAAAATAAGAATATAACAAGAGAAACTAGGCAGTAGTGACCATGTTATGAAAAAGTATTGCACTGTTATTGTTTTGCAATAAGTCCAGAGAGGACTTGTACAGTCTAATGGAGTCTGGGACAAAGGAGTTTTTGAGTCTATTAGTCCTGCACTTGGGATGAAGCAGTCTAGAACTGAACAGGCTCCTCTGGCTACTGATGACTCTATGCAGAGGGTGACACCAGTGATACTGGTAACTCTATGCAGAGGGTGACACCAGTGATACTGGTAACTCTATGCAGAGGGTGACACCAGTGATACTGGTAACTCTATGCAGAGGGTGACACCGGTGATACTGGTAACTCTATGCAGAGGGTGACACCAGTGATACTGGTAACTCTATGCAGAGGGTGACACCAGTGATACTGGTAACTCTATGCAGAAGGTGACACCAGTGATACTGATAACTCTATGCAGAGGGTGACACCAGTGATACTGATAACGGTATGCAGAGGGTGACTGGCATCATCCAGGATGCTCACTAATTTTTCCACAGTCTTCTTCTCTGCCACCGTCACCAGTGAGTCAAGTTTTATCCTGATCGTAGAACCGGCTCGCCTGATCAGTTTTTCTAGTCTGGAGCTGTCCTTCTTAGATGTACTGCCCCCCCCAGCACACTACCATGTAGTACGATGCCAGTGCTGCAAAGCCAGACGATGGACAGATAATCTTTTGTCAACATATTTGGATTGTCAAAAATAACAAATTCTAGACTTGTCGTCTGCTCAGCAGTATCTATTCAGGGAATAAATCCGACGGGAACAAACAAAAGCGTGCTCATAACATGGAAGGCAAAAACTAAGGGGGTTAGCATGGGAGCTAGCAAACAAAAGGAGCTTAGCTTGGAAGCTAGTAGGTAAATATCAGGAATCAACACCCTGGTCTGTTGCATGAAGCAACTTAGGAAGCCAGACTGACTGACCGGAAAAGGCAGGATTAAATAGCGCTCTGATCAGTGCTTGTTAAACAGGTGAGCGTCCCAAACACCAATCAGAGACAGGTGGGAACAATAAGCACCCGTGGTAACTGAAAACAAACACAAGGGTGCACAAAAACAGGAACTGAGGGAGTCCAAAACAAAAAGAACATGATCCGGGCAACGGATCATAACAATTCCATTGATGTGCTTTCTGCTCAGCTTTCTTCTCATTCCACTTGCTTGCAAGAGGTTTGAGGTTGAGTTGTTTTGAGGGCTATGCAGCCCCTGGCACTTTGCCCTTCCCTTAACCTTACAGGAGAACTAGGACACTACTTGCTCGACATGAATGCCAAAACCAAGGGCAAAGGTCCATGAAAATGAAGTGGCAAGTGGGATAACTGGGATCTAGCCCAAGTGTACTATGTGTAAATTATTGTGATTAAAGACTAGTCCTCCAGAGCAGTTTTTTCCAACCTTTTCTGAGCCGAGGCGCATTTTTTTCATTAAAAAAAATCCCAAGGCACACCACCAGCAGAAAACATTAAAAAATGAAACTCAGCACCCGATATTGACAGTAAAAACTTGTTCTCGCAATTTTTGGATACAAATTCAAACCATAACCAAGCATGCATCACTATAGCTCGTGTCTCAAAGTAGATGTACTGTATCAATATAGCTCTTGTCTCAAAGTAGATGTACTGTATCAATATAGCTCTTGTCTCAAAGTAGATGCACTGTATCAATATAGGTCTTGTCTCAAAGTAGGTGTACTGTATCAATATAGCTCTTGTCTCAAAGTAGGTGTACTGTATCAATATAGCTCTTGTCTCAAAGTAGGTCTACTGTATCAATATAGGTCTTGTCTCAAAGTAGATGTACTGTATCAATATAGGTCTTGTCTCAAAGTAGGTGTACTGTCACCACCTGTCACATCACACCCTGACTTATTTGGACTTGTTTGCTGTTTTCCTGTGTGTAGTGTTTTACTTCTTGTCTGGCGCTCCTATTTTGTTGTTGATTGTCATGCAATGTACGGATGTACTTTGTGGACGCCGTCTGCTGCTCCACACGCTGTAAGTCGTTGCTGTCGTCCAGCATTTCTGTCCATAGTGGATCTAACATAATAATGTGAGAGTCCAGTCCATAGTGGATCTATATGCTTGCATGTTCGAAATAAACTCAAACTCGAACTCAAACATAATAGTGTGAGAGTCCAGTCCATAGTGGATCTAACATAATAGTGAGAGTCCAGTCCATAGTGGATCTAACATAATAGTGTGAGAGTCCAGTCCATAGTGGATCTAACATAATAGTGTGAGAGTCCAGTCCATAGTGGATCTAACATAATAGTGAGAGTCCAGTCCATAGTGGATCTAACATAATAGTGTGAGAATCCAGTCCATAGTGATTCTAACATAATAGTGTGAGAGTCCAGTCCATAGTGGATCTAACATAATAGTGAGAGTCCAGTCCATAGTGGATCTAACATAATAGTGAGAGTCCAGTCCATAGTGTATCTAACATAGTGTAAGAGTCCAGTCCATAGTGGATCTAACATAATAGTGTGAGAGTCCAGTCCATAGTGGATCCAACATAATAGTGAGAGTTTAGTCCATAGTGGATCTAACATAATAGTGTGAGAGTCCAGTCCATAGTGGATCCAACATAATAGTGAGAGAGTCCAGTCCATAGTGGATCTAACATAATAGTGTAAGAGTCCAGTCCATAGTGGATCTAACATAATAGTGAGAGTCCAGTCCATAGTGGATCTAACATAATAGTGAGAGTCTAGTCCATAGTGGATCTAACATAATAGTGAGAGTCCAGTCCATAGTGGGGCCAGCAGGAGACCATCTCGAGTGGAGACAGGTCAGCAGCGCAGAGATGTCCCCAACCGATGCACAGGCGAGCGGTCCACCCCGGGTCCCGACTCTGGACAGCCAGCACTTCAAGGGAGAGGGGGCAAAGGAGAAAAGAAAAGAAATGGCAGATCAACTGGTCTAAAAGGGGGTCTATTTAAAGGCTAGAGTATTATTTAAGCTTGTCTGTTTCTGTTGTTGGGCGTGGTGACATTATCTATCTATCTATCTATCACATACGCTTTTGTTTATTGTTCATAGTTTCTGCTTTTGTGCAAGTTTTGTTTCATCAGTCAAGTTTGTTCTCCGCCTTTTGTTTGATTCCTTTTTTTTTTTAGTTTGTTCGTGTTTTAATAAATCATGTACTCACATTCACGTCTTGCCCGCGGCAACTTTCCTTTGCATTCCGGGAAAACAAACCCCAAGGTCCACGTTTTGACAGAATACGACTAATGTATGATCCTGCAACGACTTGGTATCAAATCGATACCCAAATGTGTGGTATCATCCAAAACTAATGTAAGGTATCAAAGAAGAGAAGAATAAGTGATTATTACATTTTGACAGAAGAACATGTTCAAACAGAAAATAAGCAGATATTAACAGTAAATGAACAAGTAGATTAATAATCCATTTTCTACAGCTTGTCCTTAACAATGTGTACAAAATAATAGGTGTATAAATGACACAATATGTTACTGCATACGACTAATTAGGAGTTTTTGTTTGTTTACTTTCTACTAAAAGACAAGTTGTCTAGTATGTTCACTATTTTATTTAAGGACTAACAATAATAAACATATGTTTCATGTACCCTAAGATTTTTTGTTCGAATAAAGCCAATAACGCCATTTTTTGTGGTCCCCTTTATTTAGAAAAGTATTGAAATACATTTAGGTACCGGTACCAAAATATTAGTGTGTACTAAAACTTGATACCAGCATCCTCACTGAGAAAGTGTGTTATTGTTATTTTCCTCTCCATACATAGCTGCTCTGATCTGCAGATTATTTTCAAGGTAAAATTGAACACGCAAGATAATAAGATGCAACGTCTATAAGGTATGCAAAGACATGCTCTAAATATAACTTTACATAAGCCCTGGCTGCTCAGCGGGGAATCAAGTCTGAATAAAATATCCTCTTCTAAGGTTTCCAGTGTGAGTCAGTGATTGCATATTTATTGTCATGAAATAAGGCGCAACAGAAGAAGGGCAGCTCCAGTGTTTGCTCTGAGGGGCTTCCAAAAAAAACAGCAATCAGCGCCTTATGCTGGCATTTCCAAATGTTTATGATGATGTTAAAAGCCTTGATTCCCTCCATTATGCTTCAACCTGCACTCCGCCACGTCTGCGACATGCACCCCCCCGCCGACGTATTTGTCTGCTGAATGGTCGGAAGATTTGTTTTTCCTCATTTTTCCATTCCACCGCAGGGTGTAGTGCTGCGTGTGGATCTCTGACTATTCTTTCCATGAGACGAGCGAAAGGAAAATAGCAGCCATCAATGGCACTGCCGAGACGTTTTCAGAAATAGAAACGTTCCTGAAACTTCGAATGGTGTTTTTGTGCAGAGGCTTCAATTAAAGGAGTTTCTTGTCTATTGTTGTTGTGAGCAGGCCCGGCCCTAACCAATCTGGCGCCCTAGGCAAGATTTTAGGTGGCCCCCTTCCCCCCCCCCCCCCACATCGGCAGTGAAGTGTATATACTCACAAGAAACCGAATAGCTTTGTCTTTGACATTTTTTTTTACTTAAAGAAAGCAAATTAACAATCAGAATAGTTAACAAGATTTTAAAAAATATGGATAAATAAATGAATACAAAAAATGAATATATGAAATACAATATTTTTTACATACATAAACACAAAATAAAACGTGTCAACAAGTTGCATAAAATAAATTAAAAATACAATATAAATAAGGCACTGCACAAAACAAGATATCAAACCAGTATGACTTTAACAACTATATTTCAAAAAAAGGGGATCCTACAGAGTTCTCTATTTGTGCTTTTTAATATTGCATTAACTAGAATGACATACAAATTACTGTACACCAGGGAGTACTGTAATTACCTAACGTTACATTATTATTTTCCATAACAATTTAGCCCCCTCCACAATATTAACCCGACGTTAAAACAGAACTAGCTATTTATTAATTAGCAATTGCCGAATCATGTAACATTAGCTTAATGCAGCAATTTAGTGGTCAAGCAGAAGCTTGTGGATGGCTACCAAAAGCGCAGGTCAACTTGCCAAGGGACATGTAAGCAAATATTAACATTGCTGTATGTATACTTTTGATTAGTCACATTTTCAGTAGAGCCATAATAAATTCATCAAAGAAGCAAACTTCATGAATGTTTTTTGTGAGCAACAAGTATGTGCTCCAATCACTACATCACAAAAAATAAGAATTGTAAAGTCAAGAAAGCCATGACATGATGTTCTTTACAACTTTTGACCACCACTTTATATTTAAGTGATGCTGCTTTCTCTTTGCATTTAAAGAAATGAAGCAATACAGTACATATTTTTTTAAATATTTTTTGACATTAAACTTGGAGAGAGTAAGAATGACATTGTTTCGGCATAAAACAACAAGAGTTGAAGTGTACGGCCAGAAAGAGATGAAGATGCAATTTGTTGCAAGTGCTTACCACCAGGCAGACACGACACAGACAAGCAGGTAAAGCAGCGAAAGGCAAAAAAGAAAAGAGCAGCTCTGAAGCGAGTGACGGCAGACTTTCTCAGACGGAGGAATCAGAGAACCTAAAAATAAAACTGCCTATCTGCTGTGCACCAGCTCATTTATTTCAAAGAGGCTGGGGCGTGCAGCTGAGCCAGTCCACAGCTGTTTAACATACTTTGGAATTAGCACAATTTAATCAATCAATCAATCAATGTTTATTTATATAGCCCTAAATCACAAGTGTCTCAAAGGGCTGTACAAGCCACAACCACATCCTCGGTACAGAGCCCACATACGGGCAAGGAAAACTCACCCCAGTGGGACGTCAATGTGAATGACTATGAGAAACCTTGGAGAGGACCGCATATGTGGGTAACCCCCCCCCCCCCCCCTCTAGGGGAGACCGAAAGCAATGGATGTGGAGTGGGTCTGACATAATATTGTGAAAGTCCAACACATCAGCGAAAGTCCAGTCCATAGTGGGGCTAGCAGGAACCATCCCGAGTGGAGACGGGTCAGCAGCGTAGAGATGTCCCCATCTGATGGACAGGCTTGGGAGTTGGGAGCAGAGTAGAAAACAAAAGAAAAGAAACGGCAGATCAACTGGTCTAAAAAGGGAGTCTATTTAAAGGCTAGAGTATACAAATGAGTTTTAAGATGAGACTTAAATGCTTCTACTGAGGTAGCATCTCTAACTTTTACCGGGAGAGCATTCCAGAGTACTGGAGCCCGAATAGAAAACGCTCTATAGCCCGCAGACTTTTTTTGGGCTCTGGGAATCACTAATAAGCCGGAGTTCTTTGAAGGCAGATTTCTTGCCGGGACATATGGTACAATACAATCGGCAAGATAGGCAGGAGCTTGACCGTGTAGTATTTTATACGTAAGTAGTAAAACCTTAAAGTCGCATCTTAGGTGCACAGGAAGCCCGTGCAGGTGAGCCAGTATAGGTATATATGTATATATATAAAGGTATATACAGTATAGGCGTAATATGATCAAACTTTCTTGTTTTTGTCAAAAGTCTAGCAGCCGCATTTTGTACCATCTGTAATCTTTTAATGCTAGACATAGCATTAAAAATAAAACGTTACAGTAATCGAGACGAGACGTAACGAACGCATGGATAATGATCTCAGCATCGCTTGTGGACAAAATGGAACGAATTTTAGCGATATTACGGAGATGAAAGAAGGCCGTTTTAGTAACACTCTTAATGTGTGACTCAAACGAGAGAGTTGGGTGGAAGATAATACCCAGATTCTTTACCGAGTCGCCTTGTTTAATTGTTTGGTTGTCAAATGTTAAGGTGGTATTATTAAATAGATGTTGGTGTCTAGCAGGACCGATAATCAGCATTTCCGTTTTCTTAGCGTTGAGTTGCAAAAAGTTAGCGGACATCCATTGTTTAATTTCATTAAGACACGCCTCCAGCTGACTACAATCCGACGTGATGGTCAGCTGTAGAGTTGGGTGTCATCCGCATAACAGTGAAAGCTAACACCGTATTTGCGTATGATGTCACCTAGCGGCAGCATGTAAATACTAAAGAGTGCAGGGCCAAGAACCGAACCCTGGGGAAGAACCGAACCCTGGGGAACTCAATGAATATTAGTCCGGCCCTGGTGGTGTTCTGCTCATGCTGATGGATGCCTTGGACACTCCACACAAACATGCAAGCGCCCTTCATATACAAATAAAGGCTCTTTTCTCTCTCCAAATCAGCTCTGGTGAGCGCCAACACTTTCATTTATCATAACGACAAAGGGGAACAAATGACTTCCAAACAAGGCGGGCCCTGCAGCGGTCCGGTGCTGCACTGGTGAGAGTCAACTAATGCTTCTCTCACACCCACATAAATCTTCCACAGTGTACCTATAGTTCATATACCGTGCTGCCATTACGTCGATAGAAAGCATTTGGAATGCAATTGCAGCCCATTTAGAATCCAATAAACAACTCTTGAGGGTTCTAATGCTTGGTAATGTCAACCCTAACTTTAACCCAAACACTTCACTTCAACTCTAGACCAGTGTTTTTCAACCTTTTTCCAGCCAAGGCATATTTTTTTTCGTTGGAAAAATCCCGAGGCACACCACTAGCGAAAAACATAAAAAAAATGAAACTCAACAGCCGATATTGACAGTTAGAGATGCTACCTCAGTAGAAGCATTTAAGTCCCATCTTAAAACTCAGTGGAAACAGGTGCGAGACTCAAAACGTGAAACAGGTGCGTGACATGACAGGTGAAAACTAATGGGTTGCTATGGTGACAAATCAAACAAGAGTGCACAAAGAGTCCAAAAACAAAACCGAACATGACTAAAACAAAACATGGTCGACATATTCAAAGTCTTCACGTATTTACTGACTTTATAAACATTATATGATTTGTTTTTTTAAAGATTTTGTAATGCTAAAAAAATATCGATGTAATCATAATATTGACTAGATACGCTCCTGTACTTGGTATCATTACAGTGGATGTCAGGTGTAGATCCACCCATGGCGTTTGTTTACATTGTGACGCCGGTGAGCTATTGTATCCTCCTACGCTGTGTAGTGAAGCACTTGTAAAAACCTTACTTTATTTGTCGCCATGGAGACAAGGATTAGTGATTTAGAAGTAGATAAAACACTGCGGATGGACATTAGCCACTGGCTAGCTAGCCATGTCTTAAAGCGGCTCTTCCTGAGGGTGTTTCAGTGTTATAACTTCACCTTTATCTTTACTTTGTACACCAAAATGCGTCCATTCTCCCTTTTCTGTCTACACGCTGTGTCTGCTTGTAAGTACTCTGTGTGTGCGCACTGCCGAACATGCTCCTCTGCTCGTAAAACCAGCAATGTCATGCCTGTAAAAAAATAAATATATATATATATATGGCGAACCGATACTTTTCAAACAGAGTATAGTACAGTTTTCGATTCATTAGTACCGCGATACTCTACTAGTAGCAGTATTAGTAAGTTCTGAAAGAAGATAATTGTGTTTGCATATAAAATCTCATCAAGTCTTGGCGGCATGTTAGCCCATCACAAGTCTTGATCCCCTCTACTGGCCACAGATGACGGGTGATCTCAATTTCCGACCCCCTAAACCCCTTCATCACCCGCCTTCCCTTATTTCTGGGAGGCTGAGCAATAGAAATAGATAAATAAATGAGCAAAATGGAAAGGAGATAGTCCCTTGATAGACAATGAGAAGTGGCCGTGCAGAATATCAATGCAACAAGGTTCACGCAGGACTTGCCCTCATGAATAAAAGATGTGTGCTAATAGGAGGGAGACTATATGACTGCAGAGCTGCACGACTGTGGCGCTCATTAGATTGGACGTTTCCTTTTTCCCTCCAAAGACCCCAATAAGAATCTTAGTGTCTTCACCGCCTGCTTTGGAGCGATTGGAGAGTCGTACGCCGCTCAAGGCGTTTCCGTGGCTTACTTGATCAAATACTGCATTGATTGTGTCTAATTTGTACTATTCATTTGATACGTCTCCATGAGAATGTTTATGGATGACGTAAATGTTGATGATTACTCTTGGAGGCTGGAGGGCTGCAAGCGTTGCCTTTATAAGTGTTTAAATACAAATGTATACGATAAAAATAATCCATAAAATGTAACGACTTGAATCCAGTTTCACCTTTTATATATTTGCTTGAAATATTGTTGTCTTCTTGCAGACAAACATTAGTGTTTTAATAAATGACCCTCTAAACCAGAGCTGGGCAAATATTTTGACTCGGGGGGGCCACATTGAGAGAGAGAAAATGTGTCTGGGGGGCCAATGTGTATGTGTGTATAAATGATGTATACACATTTAGCTGTACAGTATGTGTGTTTGGCTCCCTTCTTTCCAGGACCACTAATACCAAAAGTCACAATAGAGTTCTAAAAAACGTTATGACAGACTACCTCGGAAAAAAAGGAATGGAATTTTACAGTTTTTTACTGAATGGGACACCCAAAATGTACATGAAAATAAAGAAAGTGGGATTTACAATATTAACTATGAACAATAAAACACTGAATATTAACAACATATGAACATATTTTACTTCTCAGACCAGCTCCTCCATAGACATCTTTTACAATCAATTAAAACACAACTGAAATGTAAAATACAGCAAAATATGAAGGCCAAGTGTAATAAACACCTACAATATGATATATTATCATGTAACAATAAAACACTGAATATTAACAACATATGAACGTTGCTCCTCTTTTACGTGGGATTTACAATATTACCTATGAACAATAAAACACTGAATATTAACTACATATGAACGTTGCCCCTTTTTTACGTGGGATTTACAATATTAACTACGAACAATAAAACACTGAATATTAACAACATATGAACATTGCCCCTCTTTTACGTGGGATTTACAATATTAACTATGAACAATAAAACACTGAATATTAACAACATATGAACATCTTTTACTTCTCAGACCAGCTCCTCCATCGTTGTGTATCTTTTACAATCAAGCAAAACACAACAAAAATTAAAAAAAACCAGCAACATATGAATGCAAAGTGTAATAAACACCTACAATATGATATATTATCACGTAAAAATGTGCTTCCACATCTATTTCTGACACATGTGTTTGGGGCTGGCTGCTCTGGAAACAAGCCCCGCCCACTCTGCTTTGTTCATGGTCTGAGCTGCTGTGGCGTAGATTACTGCAATAACTCCTATAACACCCAAAAGTGCAGATTTCAACCATTGAAATAGTTTCTATAGTTCAAGACTTACGCTCATTTAGAAACATCACTGCACATCATAAGGGAAAATACACTTTTCATGTTAAAGGTCTAAAAAAAATGAAGTATATGAAAATCCTAACGGGCCGCATGTGACCCGCGGGCCCTATTTTGCCCAGCTCTGCTCTAAACAAGATTTGTATGCACGTACAACACTTAGAACCTTTAGCATATCAGTATGTGGAATTAAATGATGGAATGGATGAAGTAAAGAAGTTAAACATTGTACTGATATGATCCACTTTAAGAGGTTGTTCAAATGAATAGTGCTTACAAAGTACAAAGAAGAAGAATTATGAGAAATACTTTCAACCTAATTGAAAATAAGATATTCTTCATCTCAGTATGTTAATAATGACTGACTTCATTATGTATTACAAAACTGTTGAATTAAACATTCACGGATGCCATTTTACTATAAAGAAGTCAGTAAATGAATGTATATATTTGTAAACGCTCTGAAGTGGGAAAGGCGTAGGATTAAATAAGCGTTGCTCAGGCCCGGCCCTAACCAATCTGGCGCCCTAGGCAAGATTCCCCCCCCCCCCCCCCACATCGGCAGTGAAGTGTATATACTCACAAGAAACCGAATAACTTTGTCTTTGACCTTTTTTTTTACTTAAAGAAAGCAAATTAACAATCAGAATAGTTAACAAGATAAAAAAAAATATGGATAAATAAATGAACACAAAAAATAAAAAATGAATATATGAATATATGAAATACAATATTTTTTACATACATAAACACAAAATAAAACGTGTCAACAAGTTGCATAAAATAAATTAAAAATACAATATAAATAAGGCACTGCACAAAACAAGATATCAAACCAGTATGACTTTAACAACTATATTACAAAAAAAGGGATCCTACAGAGTTCTCTATTTGTGCTTTTTAATATTGCATTAACTAGAATGACTTACAAATTACTGTACACCAGGGAGTACTGTAATTACCTAACGTTGTTACATTATTATTTTCCATAACAATTTAGCCCCCTCCACAATATTAACCCGACGTTAAAACAGAACTAGCTATTTATTAATTAGCAATTGCCGAATCATGTAACATTAGCTTAATGCTAAAAGCCAGGTTACTATCACATTCTGTAACACACAAATAATTTAATGTAGGCTAACTTTACCTACCTGCTACCTCTGTCTTTTTCTCGTTTCTCCTCCTCTTCTTTTCTCTTTTTTCTTCCCTGGGCACCTGACAGTTTTGGCCGTTTTGACATCTTGTGTTGATTTTTTTTATGTGGTGACGTCCAAAAAGAGTCATGATACGGGAAGGGAGGGGGCGCACCGTGCGGGGGGAGGGGGGGGGGGGGGGGCGTAATGGTGTAACAAATAATATTTCTATTAAATAGGCTTTACTTTGCATTTTAATCAACGTGGGATTATTTTATGTATTTAGAAATAATAGTACCAATTTTTTTTTTCTCTCCAACATTTGTGGCACTGGTGTGGCGCCCCCTGATGGACGGCGCCCTTAGCATTTGCCTATACGGCCTATGCCACGGGCCGGCCCTGGTGTTGCTTCTTCCTACTCCTTTTCAGACATGATTTAAAGTGAAATGATATGACATTGTGTGATGTATTATGCTGTAAGTGTGTTAATGTTCCAAATACACTAAAGAAACAAAAGAAAAAATAACAACACCATACATCAAGTAAGAAAAGGTGTGAAAATTAAATAAATATGGTACCAGAAAACAAAGTGTTTTTTTTCCAAATCATTTTGTGCAATTATAGATTTGTGTTTACTTTCATTCTGCCAGCCTTCTCAAGGTCAGGGTCAATGCCAAGTATGATGGACAGTGTTGGGAGCAAAGGCATAGAAAATAACCACCGCATGATAAATAACGTATTTATAATCGCGCGCTTCCTTCGGCCAAGTCTCATGACAGAGTGGGACCTCTTTTTCACCTTGGCTACATATTATCTTTGAGCTGCATGGCGCTGAGTGTTGACGTTCCCATAGTCGTTGAAGTGAATTCATCAACTCACTTTATGCTCTACATATGGTGAATGTTTATATTCACCTTGGAGAAAGCGAACCACCGGGTTTAAGTAAATAAGGGTTGAGTCCATAATAAATTACGTATGTACATTCGTATGTGGACTGACGTGGGAATGCAAAAGTGATAGCTCTATCCTGGAGGAGAGACCCCATGTCTATCTTCACGCCAACATTTAAGTTACAACATATAGAGCAGGGGTCACCAACGCGATGCCCGCGGGCACCAGGTAGCCCGTAAGGACCAGATGTGTAGCCCGCTGGCCTGTTCTAAAAATAGCTCAAATAGCAGCACTTACCAGTGAGCTGCCTCTATTTTTTAAATTGTATTTATTTACTAGCAAGCTGGTCTCGCTTTGCCTGACATTTTTAAATCTAAGAGAGACAAAACTCAAATATAATTTGAAAATCCAAGAAAATATTTTAAAGACTTGGTCTTCACTTGTTTAAATAAATTCATACATTTTTTTACTTTGCTTCTTATAACTTTTAGAAAGACAATTTTAGAGAAAAAATACAACCTTAAAATGATTTTAGGATTTTTAAGCACATATACCTTTTTACCTTTTAAATTCCTTCCTCTTCTTTCCTGACAATTTAAATCAATGTTCAATTTTTTTTTTTTTAATTATTGTAAAGAATAATAAATCAATTTTAATTTAATTCTTCATTTTAGCTTCTGTTTTTTCGACGAAGAATATTTGTGAAATATTTCTTCAAACTTATTATGATTAAAATTCAAAAAAAAAAATCTGGCAAATCTACAAAATCTGTAGAATCAAATTTAAATCTTATTTCAAAGTCTTTTGAATTTCTTTTAAAATCTTTGTTCTGGAAAATCTAAAATAAATAATGATTTGTCTTTGTTAGAAATATAGCTTGGTCCAATTTGTTATATATTCTAACAAAGTGCAGATTGGATTTTAACCTATTTAAAACATGTCATCGAAATTGTAAAATTAATTTTAATCAGGAAAAATTACTAATGATGTTCCATAAATTATTTTTTGAATTTTTTCAGAAAGATTCAAATTAGCTAGTTTTTCTCTTCTTTTTTTCCGTTGAATTTTGAATTTTAAAGAGTCGAAATTGAAGATAAACTATGTTTCAAAATTTAATTGTCATTTTTTTCATGTTTTCTCCTCTTTTAAACCGTTCAATTAAGTGTAAATATCATTCATTATTAATAATAACATAGAGTTAAAGGTAAATTGAGCAAATTGGCTATTTCCGGCAATTTATTGAAGTGTGTATCAAACTGGTAGCCCTTCGCATTAATCACTACCCAAGAAGTAGCTCTTGCTTTCAAAAAGGTTGCTGACCCCTGATATAGAGGTTGTTTTCCGGTCACTCACACTTGAACGCCTCCTGTATGTACCTTTCAGCATTAATGGCGCCTTCACAGACGTGTAAGTTACCCATGTCTTTGCCACTAATACACCCCCATACCATCACACATGCTGCCTTTTACACTTTGCGCCTAGAACAATCCGGATGGTTCTTTTCCTCTTTGGTCCAGAGGACACGACGTCCACAGTTTCCAAAAACAATTTGAAATGTGGACTCGTCAGACCACAGAACACTTTTCCACTTTGCATGAGTCCATCTTAGATGAGCTCAGGCCCAGCGAAGCCGACGGCGTTTCTGGGTGTTGTTGATAAACGGTTTTCGCCTTGCATAGGAGAGTTTTAACTTGCACTTACAGATGTAGCGACCAACTGTAGTTACTGACAGTGGGTTTCTGAAGTGTTCCTGAGCCCATGTGGTGATATCCTTTACACACTGATGTGGCTTGTTGATGCAGTACAGCCTGAGGGATGGAAGGTCATGGGCTTAGCTGCTTACCTGCAGTAATTTCTCCACATTCTCTGAACCCTTTGATGATATTACGGAGCGTAGATGGTGAAATCCCTAAATTCCTTGCAATAGCTGCTTGAGAAAGGTTTTTCTTAAACTGTTCAACAATTTGCTCACGCATTTGTTGACAAAGTGGTGACCCTCGCCCCCATCCTTGTTTGTGAATGACTGAGCATTTCATGGAATCTACTTTTACACCCAATCATGGCACCCACCTGTTCCCAATTTGCCTGCACACCTGTGGGATGTTCCAAATAAGTGTTTGATGAGCATTCCTCAACTTTATCAGTATTTATTGCCACCTTTCCCAACTTCTTTGTCACGTGTTGCTGCCATCAAATTCTAAAGTTAATGATTATTTGCACAAAAAACAAAATGTTTATGAGTTTGAACATGAAATATGTTGTCTTTGTAGCATATTCAACTGAATATGGCTTGAATATGATTTGCAAATCATTGTATTCCGTTTATATTTACATCTAACACAATTTCCCAACTCACATGGAAACGGGGTTGGTATAACTGTGTAAGTTGCGTCCTCGCAGTCTCACTGTCAGACACGGCACAGGAGCCAAGCGTGCAGGTTTCAACAAGGTTTTAATAAACATAGGTTTTCAACAAAAGTTTTCTCTCCTGAAGGACGCGACTTTTCAGCCACGTCCGTATCCTCTACACTCTCCTGCTCCCAGCCGCTTACTGTTCAAGACAACAGATGATTAGATTAACACGTACCACCTGTGAAATCCAATCACCTACCAGCTGTGTCTCGCCGTCAGCGCTGCCACGCCCCTGCCTGATGGTGCTCTGTCCTCAGCACCATGGACAGAGGCGGTGACGGTTTGCTCCTGCAGGCAGCGCTGGCCACATCTCCCTCCACAATAACTTCACTCAGCGGTCGGAATCAAGTCTGAATCGCCTCGTCACAAGTAAAAGTAACATCGTTATGTGACTGCTAACTATACACCGTGTACTATCTACAGCAGGGGTCACCAACCTTTTTGAAAGCAAGAGCTACTTCTTGGGTAGTGATTAATGCGAAGGGCTACCAGTTTGATACACACTTCAATAAATTGCCAGAAATAGCCAATTTGCTCAATTTACCTTTAACTCTATGTTATTATTAATAATTAATGATATTTACACTTAATTGAACGGTTTAAAAGAGGAGAAAACACGAAAAAAATGACAATTAAATTTTGAAACATAGTTTATCTTCAATTTCGACTCTTTAAAATTCAAAATTGAACCGAAAAAAAGAAGAGAAAAACTAAAAACTTTGAAAAAATTTAAAAAATAATTTATGGAATATCATTAGTAATTTTTCCTGATTAAGATTAATTTTAGAATTTTGATGACATGTTTTAAATAGGTTAAAATCCAATCTGCACTTTGTTAGAATATATAACAAATTGGACCAAGCTATATTTCTAACAAAGACAAATCATTATTTCTTCTAGATTTTCCAGAACAAAAATTTTAAAATAAATTCAAAAGACTTTGAAATAAGATTTAAATTTGATTCTACGGATTTTCTAGCTTTGCCAGAATATTTTTTTTGAATTTTAATCACAATAAGTTTGAAGAAATATTTCACAAATATTCTTCGTCAAAAAAACAGAAGCTAAAATGAAAAATTAAATTAAAATGTATTTATTATTCTTTACAATAAAAAAGATAAATTTACTTGAACATCGATTTAAATTGTCAGGAAAGAAGAGGAAGGAATTTAAAAGGTAAAAAGGTACATGTGTTTAAAAATCCTAAAATCATTTTTAAGGTTGTATTTTTTCTCAAAAATTGTCTTTCTGAAAGTTATAAGAAGCAAAGTAAAAAAATTAATGAATTTATTTAAACAAGTGAAGACCAAGTCTTTTAAATATTTTCTTGGATTTTCAAATTCTATTTGAGTTTTGTCTCTCTTAGAATTAAAAATGTCGGGCAAAGCGAGACCAGCTTGCTAGTAAATACATACAATTTAAAAAATAGAGGCAGCTCACTGGTAAGTGCTGCTATTTGAGCTATTTTTAGAACAGGCCAGCGGGCTACTCATCTGGTCCTTACGGGCTACCTGGTGCCCGCGGGCACCGCGTTGGTGACCCCTGATCTACAGTATGTATATATTCCTAACATGTGATGTCATTGCTGGCATGCATGAGTTTATGGCAGGAAGCTATTGCTCGGTTAACTGGCCAGCTTGTTTACACACAGCTTATTTGGCTTCTGTGTTGACGCTGACAAACAGTTACAAGCGGCGGCAAATGGCAGAATCCAAAACAATTAGCATGAATGACATCAGATCATGTTGTCGGTGGAGGGAATGACGGAGGGCCGCTATCTTAGGATGCATTATTAATGGCGCCTGTTCCCTTTGTGTCACAACAAGCTCCGCCAGTCTTTTTCAAGTGCAATTAACTGTCAGGCACAGAATCAAACGGAGTTGGCAACTGACCCGCAGCCTCACATCAGCAAAAAGAGCATGGAGATAAAAGTGAGATCACAGTAAGAAAGGGAGGAAGCAGCTCTGTGGCTCCTGGTCAGGATCTTCCTTTCTGTGCTTGAACTAGACATTCAATGATCATGTAACTACTTGGTATCCAATCAATACCTAAATGTGTGGTATCATCCAAAACTAATGTAAAATATCAAAGAAGAGAAAAATAAGTGATTATTACAAGTACCATTATCACTGGAGGACGAGGAATAGCTAAACATGCTTCACTACACAGCGTAGGAGGATACAATAGCTCACCGCCGTCACAATGTAAACAAACGCCATGGGTGGATCTACACCTGACATCTACTGTAATGATACCAAGTACAATAGCATATCCAGTCGATACTACTATGATTACATCGATTTAATTCATATTATGTTTATAAAGCCAGTAAATACGTCCCTGGACACATGAGGACTTTGAATATGACCAATGTATGATCCTGTAACTACTTGGTATCGGATCCATACCTAAATGTGTGGTATCATCCAAAACTAATGAAAAGTATCAAGGAAGAGAAGAATAAGTGATTATTACAAGTACTATTATCACTGGAGGACGAGGAATAGCTAAACATGCTTCACTACACAGCGTAGGAGGATACAATAGCTCACCGCCGTCACAATGTAAACAAACACCATGGGTGGATCTACACCTGACATCCACTAAAATGATACCAAGTACAAGAGCGTATCTAGTCGATACTACTATGATTACATCGACTTAATTCATATTATGTTTATAAAGTCAGTAAATATGTCCCTGGACACATGAGGACTTTGAATATGACCAATGTATGATCTTGTAACTACTTGGTATCAAATCAATACCTAAATGGGTGGTATCAATCAAAACTAATGTAAAGTATCAAAGAAGAGAAGAATAAGTGCTTATTACAAGTAGCATTATCACTGGAGGACGAGGAATAGCTAAACATGCTTCACTACACAGCGTAGGAGGATACAATAGCTCACCTGCGTCACAATGTAAACAAACGCCATGGGTGGATCTACACCTGACATCCACTAAAATGATACCAAGTACAGGAGCGTATCTAGTCGATACTACTATGATTACATCGACTTAATTCATATTATGTTTATAAAGTCAGTAAATACGTCCCTGGACACATGAGGACTTTGAATATGACCAATGTATGATCCTGTAACTACTTGGTATCAGATCCATACCTAAATGCGTGGTATCATCCAAAACTAATGTAAAGTATCAAAGAAGAGAAAAATAAGTGATTATTGCAAGTAGCATTATCACTGGATGTTGAGGAATAGCTAAACATGCTTCACTACACAGCGTAGGAGGATACAATAGCTCACCGCCGTCACAATGTAAACAAACGCCATGGGTGGATCTACACCTGACATCCACTAAAATGATACCAAGTACAAGAGTGTATCTAGTTGATACTACTATGATTACGTCGACTTAATTCATATTATGTTTATAAAGTCAGTAAATACGTCCCTGGACACATGAGGACTTTGAATATGACCAACGTATGATCCTGTAACTACTTGGTATCAAATCAATACCTAAATGGGTGGTATCAATCAAAACTAATGTCAAGTATCAAAGAAGAGAAGAATAAGTGATTATTACAACTACATTATCACTGGATGTTGAGGAATAGCTAAACATGCTTCACTACACACCGTAGGAGGATACAATAGCTAAACAAACGCCATGGGTGGATCTACACCTGACATCCACTGTAATGATACCAAGTACAAGAGTGTATCTAGTCGATACTACTATGATTACGTTGATTTAATTCATATTATGTTTATAAAGTCAGTAAATATGTCTCTGGACACATGAGGACTTTGAATATGACCAATGTATGATCCTGTAACTACTTGGTATCAAAATTAATACCTAAATGCTTGGTATCATCAAAACTAATGTAAAGTATCAAAGAAGAGAAGAATAAGTGATTATTACAAGTAGCATTATCACTGGAGGAGGAGGAATAGCTAAACATGCTTCACTACACAGCGTAGGAGGATACAATAGCTCACCACCGTCACAATGTAAACAAACGCCATGGGTGGATCTACACCTGACATCCACTGTAATGATACCAAGTACAAGAGTGTATCTAGTCGATACTACTATGATTACATCGAAATAATTCATCTTATGTTTATAAAGTCAGTAAATATGTCCCTGGACACATGAGGACTTTGAATATGACCAATGTATGATCCTGTAACTACTTGGTATCAGATCCATACCTAAATGCGTGGTATCATCCAAAACTAATGTAAAGTATCAAAGAAGAGAAGAATAAGTGATTATTACAAGTAGCATTATCACTGGAGGATGAGGAATAGCTAAACATGCTTCACTACACAGTGTAGGAGGATACAATAGCTCACCGCCGTCACAATGTAAACAAACGCCATGGGTGGATCTACACCTGACATCCACTGTAATGATACCAAGTACAAGAGCGTATCTAGTCGATACTACTATGATTACATCGACTTAATTCATATTATGTTTATAAAGTCAGTAAATACGTCCCTGGACACATGAGGACTTTGAATATGACCAATGTATGATCCTGTAACTACTTGGTATCGGATCCATACCTAAATGCGTGGTATCATCCAAAACTAATGTCAAGTATCAAAGAAGAGAAGAATAAGTGATTATTACATTTTAACAGAAGTGTAGATAGAACATGTTAAAACAGAAAATAGGCAGATATTAACAGTCAATGAACAAGTAGATTAATAATTAATTTTTACAGCTTGTCCTTTGATTTGATTTGATTTTTTATTAATGATCCCCATTATTGGTTGCCACAACAACCCACTAGTCTTCCTGGGCTCCACAAACTCAATACAATTACAAGTTACAGCATATAATTATAACTACACAATACAGAAACAAATAAAAGCATTAACAAGCAAACAATTTACAGTCACAAAATAATAATTACCATATAAATGATAACATTTGTTGTTCAAATAAAGACAATAATGACATTTTTTTGTGGACCCCTTTATTTAGAAAAATATCAAAAAGAATCGAAATATTGGTATCGATACAACCCTAGGACTTAAGTAGTTTCTTTGTCTGGCCTTTGAAAATATTGTAGGTACACTTTACGATGATTTAGACTTTATGACATATTTACTTCTCCACGTGCATGCATGTTGGGACCTGAGGGTTCCTGGTTCGATCCCCAGCTTCTACAAACCTTGTCACGCCCGTTGTGTCCTTGGGCAAGACACTTCACCCTTGCTCCTGATGGGTGGTGGTTAGGGCCTTGCGTGGCATCAGTGTGTGAATGTGTGTGTGAATGGGTGAATGTGGAAATAGTGTCAACGCGCTTTGACTACCTTGAAGGTAGAAAAGCGCTATACAAGTTTAACTTAGACTTCCTTTTTATTGTCATTCAAATTTGAACTTTACAGCACAGATAAGAACGAAATTTCGTCACATAAGCTCATGCTAGTGCAGGATAAAAAAGCAATAAGGTGCATGTATAAATAAATAAATAGGTGACTGTACAGATAAATATATTGCACTTTTTCACATACTTTGTCTTTTTTATTCCAGCGAGTTAATCCATTTTGGGGGGAGTTGAGGGGATCATTTAAAGGCCTACTGAAAGCCACTACTAGCGACCACGCAGTCTGATAGTTTATATATCAATGATGAAATCTTAACATTGCAACACATGCCAATACGGCCGGGTTAACTTATAAAGTGACATTTTAAAATTCCCGGGAAATATCCGGCTGAAACATCGCGGTATGATGACGTATGCGTGTGACGAAGTCCGAGTAACGGAAGTTATGGTACCCCGTAGAATCCTATACAAAAAGCTCTGTTTTCATTTCATAATTCCACAGTATTCTGGACATCTTTTGCAATTTTTTTAATGAACAATGAAGGCTGCAAAGAAGACAGTTGTAGGTGGGATCAGTGTATTAGCAGCGGACTACAGCAACACAACCAGGAGGACTTTGTTGGAGCGCTAGCCGCGCTAGCCGCCGACCTCACCTTGACTTCCTACGTCTCCGGGCCGCCAAACGCATCGGGTGAAATCCTTCGTCCTTCTGCCGATCGCTGGAACGCAGGTGAGCACGGGTGTTGATGAGCAAATGAGGGCTGGCTGGCGTAGGTGGAGAGCTAATGTTTTTAGCATAGCTCTGTGCGGTTAGCTTCAATGGCGTCGTTAGCACAGCATTGTTAACCTTCGCCAGCCTGGAAAGCATTAACCGTGTATTTACATGTCCACGGTTTAATAGTATTGTTGATTTTCTATCTATACTTCCAGTCAGGGGTTTATTTCTTTTGTTTCTATATGCAGTTAAAGCAAGATGCTATCACGTTAGCTCGTAGCTAAAGCATTTCGCCGATGTATTGTCGTGGAGATAAAAGGCACTGAATGTCCATTTCGTGTTGTCGACTCTCATTTTCAAGAGGATATAGTATCCCAGGTGGTTTAAAATACAAATCCGTGATCCACAATAGAAAAAGGAGAGAGTGTGGAATCCAATGAGCCAGCTTGTACCTAAGTTACGGTCAGAGCGAAAAAAGATATGTCCATCGCTGCCTCTCAAGTCCTTCACTGTAACGTTCCTCATCTACGAATCTTTCATCCTCGCTCAAATTAATGGGGTAATCATCACTTTCTTGGTCCGTATCTCTCTCGCTCCATTGTAAACAACGGGGAATTGTGAGGAATACTAGCTCCTGTGACGTCACGCTACTTCCGCTACAGGCAAGGCTTTTTTTTATCAGCGAGCAAAAGTTGCGAACTTTATCGTCGATTTTCTCTACTAAATCCTTTCAGCAAAAATATGGCAATATCGCGAAATGATCAAGTATGACACATAGAATGGATCTGCTATCCCCGTTTAAATAAGAACATTTCATTTCAGTAGGCCTTTAAGTTCCAACATACAGAGGTTGTTTTCCGGTCGCTTACACAAGAACGCCTCCTTACATGGTCAGGTTGTACTCTCCTGAATTTGATTGATTGATTGCAACTTTTATCAGTAGATTGCACAGTACAGTACATATTCCGTACAATTGACCACTAAATGGTAACACCCCAATAAGTTTTTCAACTTGTTTAAAGGCCTACTGAAATGATTTTTTTTTTATTTAAACGGGAATAGCAGATCCATTCTATGTGTCATACTTGATCATTTCGCGATATTGCCATATTTTTGCTGAAAGGATTTAGTAGAGAAAATCGACGATAAAGTTCGCAACTTTTGCTCGCTGATAAAAAAAAGCCTTGCCTGTAGCGGAAGTAGCGTGACGTCACAGGAGCTAGTATTCCTCACAATTCCCCGTTGTTTACAATGGAGCGAGAGAGATTCGGACCGAGAAAGTGATGATTACCCCATTAATTTGAGCGAGGATGAAAGATTCGTGGATGAGGAACGTTAGAGTGCAGTTCAAGACATATCTTTTTTCGCTCTGACCGTAACTTAGGTACAAGCTGGCTCATTGGATTCCACACTCTCCTTTTTCTATTTTGGATCACGGATTTGTATTTTAAGCCACCTGGGATACTATATCCTCTTGAAAATGAGAGTCGAGAACGCGAAATGGACATTCAGTGCCTTTTATCTCCACGACAATACATCGGCGAAATGCTTTAGCTACTAGCTAACGTGATAGCATCGTGCTTTAACTGCATATAGAAACAAAAAAAATAAACCCCTGACTGGAAGGATAGATAGAAAATCAACAATACTATTAAACCGTGGACATGTAAATACACGGTTAATGCTTTCCAGGCTGGCGAAGGTTAACAATGCTGTGCTAACGATGCCATTGAAGCTAACTTAGCAACCGGACCGCACAGAGCTATGCTAAAAACATTAGCTCTCCACCTACGCCAGCCAGCCCTCATTTGCTCATCAACACCCGTGCTCACCTGCGTTCCAGCGATCGGCAGAAGGACGAAGGACTTCACCCGATGCGTTTGGCGGCCCGGAGACGTAGGATGTCAAGGTGAGGTCGGCGGCTAGCGCGGCTAGCGCTCCAACAAAGTCCTCCTGGTTGTGTTGCTGTAGTCCGCTGTTAATACACCGATCCCACCTACAACTGTCTTCTTTGCAGCCTTCATTGTTCATTAAAAAAATTGCAAAAGATGTCCAGAATACTGTGGAATTATGAAATGAAAACAGAGCTTTTTGTATAGGATTCTACGGGGTACCATAACTTCCGTTATACTGACTTCGTCATGCGCATACGTCATCATACCGCGACGTTTCAGCCGGATATTTCCCGGGAAATTTTAAATGTCACTTTATAAGTTAACCCGGCCGTATTGGCATGTGTTGCAATGTTAAGATTTCATCATTGATATATAAACTATCAGACTACGTGGTCGCTAGTAGTGGCTTTCAGTAGGCCTTTAAGTCGGGGTCAACGTTAATCAATTCATGGTAAATAAACACACACCCAGACAGAGAAAGAAGGAATATAAGACTGTGGTTCGGCTTCTCCAAGTTAGGAGAGACATATTTTGTTGACCTGACCTCCTCCAGGAGCTGCAGTCCTGTATAATGACACTCGCTTGTAATAAAGCAACTTTTGGTTTAGTAAAGCATCTCTGACGTCTCTTTTGATCCAGCCGGACGAGGATGCCAAGACCAGAAATACACATCATCGTCTTTAACAGGCTAATCTTACATCATTTTTGTATGTAAACAAATTAACTCGATACCGTTATTATTTTATCGCTTGGTCCGAATTGTGACCTTGGAAAAAAAAAAAGAGTATAACTTCTACTAGTCAGTTTACAGAGCGGAAAGCAGTATGGATTTACTATCCTGGGAAAAGGACTCAAGACACGGTCATTATGGTGAGGCAACACAGTATACGCCTCACAGTGGACGTATCCAAATTGTGTCAATATTTAGTGTAAGCAGCGTTGTTACGTGCAGGTTATTACTGGCATCCTCTCCCACTTCCCCAGGATGGTGGATGTGACACACCGCGCTCCTTCACCTTTCTTGCGCTCCCTTAATGCACGGGCTTACCTGAGCTGCAGCCCAGGGGGGCCCACCCATTCAGGGACCCCTGGTTTTGACAAGGGAATGCAACGATTGGCGTTCATAGCTGTCAATCGCAAACAGTTTAGCTTCATCTAGAGATTGTGTACTCTCTCTCTCTCTCTCTCTCTCTTTCGGCTGTGTTGTGTTTTCAAACTGCTCCGAGCAGGGGCTCGAATCGCCAACATACTACCACTGAGCTAAAACGTACTACTATTGCATGTGCCCGTCGCCAAGGAGATGATGTATTCATGGACAAAATTATTTTTAAAATGGGTGATATTTTTGCATTGTTGAGTGAAACCAATATATATATATATATATATATATATATATATATATATATATATATATATATATATATATATATATATATATATATATATATATATATATATATTGTAGAAGTTGCCCTCTAGTGGGTTCCTCGGACCACCACACACTGCCAGGAGAGCCCGGATTTCAGGGTACAACACTGTTTTACTTTTATAAATGTTGAGAGCCGTTTGCTTTCCAGCAGAATGTCTTTTTCTTAGTCCGTGTCGCTCTCTCTCTGGCTCCCACTCCAACTCCAACCCCTTGTCTCGTTCCGGCTGCTGCTAATAAAGGCGACAGGTGATTTAGAGAAGAAAATGTGTCTGGGTGCCGGTATATCTATCTATCTATGCATACATATACAGTATACTATATATATATAACGTAAATATGTATGTAAGCTGTGAAAATCTGCTGTACAGTATGTGTGCTTGGGTCCTATTTTCAAGAACACTAATACAAAACCTCACAATAAAGTCTGATTGAAAGCTAAAAAGGTTATGACAGACCGCCTTAAAAAACGGAATGGAATTTAAACATTTTTTACTGAATGAGACACCCAGAATGTAGATGAAAATAAAGAATGTTACAATATTAACTATGAAGGATAAAACACTGAATATTGACAACATATGAAGGTCACACCCCCTCTGCATCCACATATTTTACAATCAAGCAAAACACAAGAAAAATGCAACGAACAGTGAAATATGAACATGAAGGGTAACAAATAAAGCCACCTACAATCTGATATATGTGATTTATCACTAAGCTTTACAACTTTGTTGTGAAAATCTCCTTCCACGTCTGTCCCTGACACCCACATTTCACACTCAGGAAACACTCTGTGGAAACACTCCCCACCCACACTGCTTGGTACCTCATCTGAGCTGCTGTGACTTACATTACCTTAGTAACTAATTAGATGACCATAGTATCAAATCAAATCAAATCAACTTTATTTACAAAGCACATTTAAAATTGACCACAGGGTAGCCAAAGTGCTGTACAATGGGCAGGTTAAAAGATAATATGAGAACCGAGCAAACACAACACAAC
Source organism: Entelurus aequoreus (assembly GCF_033978785.1). Taxonomy (NCBI): domain Eukaryota; kingdom Metazoa; phylum Chordata; class Actinopteri; order Syngnathiformes; family Syngnathidae; genus Entelurus; species Entelurus aequoreus. The sequence continues at coordinate 2,412,023 of NC_084740.1, forward strand.
ACAAACAGAACACGATAAAAAATAAATAAATAAAAGATAAAAACAGGTGCACAGCAGGTGTATTATGGGCCGCCATTGCAGGATGGATATCACTCAGTGTTAAAAGCCATGGAATAAAAGTATGTTTTTAAGAGAGATTTAAAAACAGGAAGAGAGGAGGCTTGTCTAACACTCAGAGGTAGGTCGTTCCAGAGCTTGGGAGCAGCAGCGGCGAAAGCTCTGTCACCTCTAAGCTTCAGCCTTGTGTCAGGGACCGTCAGTAGCAGCTGATCGGCTGATCTTAGGGATCGGGGGGGGCAGTAAGGCTGAAGGAGGTTGGAGAGTTACTAATTAGTAACTAATTATATTACCGTAGTAAATAATACATTACCATAGTAACTAATTAGATGACCACAGTAACTAAATACATTACCATAGTAACTAATTAGATGACCATGGTAACTAATTTGATGACCATAGTAACTCATTAGATGAGCATAGTAACTAATTAGATGACCAGAGTAACTAAATACATGACCATAGTAATTAATTAGATGACCATGGTAACTAATTTGATGACCATGGTAACTAATTAGATGACCATAGTAACTAATTAGATGGCCATAGTAACTCATTAGATGACCATAGTAACTCATTACATTACCATAATAACTAATTTGATGACCATGGTAACTAATTAGATGACCATAGTAACTAATTAGATGACCATAGTAACTAATTACATTACCATAACTAATTTGATGACCATGGTAACTAATTAGATGACCATAGTAACTAATTAGATGACCATAGTAATTAATTGAATGACCATAGTAACTTATTAGATGACCATAGTAACTAATTAGATGAGCATAGTAACTCATTAGATGAGCATAGTAACTAATTAGATGACCATAGTAACTCATTAGATGAGCATAGTAACTCATTAGATGAGCATAGTAACTAATTAGATGACCATAGTAACTAATTAAATGACCATAGTAACTAATTAGATGAGCATAGTAACTAATTAAATGACCATAGTAACTAATTAGATGAGCATAGTAACTAATTAGATGACCATAGTAACTCATTAGATGACCATAGTAACTCATTAGATGAGCATAGTAACTCATTAGATGAGCATAGTAACTAATTAGATGAGCATAGTAACTCATTAGATGAGCATAGTAACTCATTAGATGACCATAGTAACTCATTAGATGAGCATAGTAACTAATTAGATGAGCATAGTAACTCATTAGATGAGCATAGTAACTAATTAGATGAGCATAGTAACTCATTAGATGAGCATAGTAACTAAATAGATGAGCATAGTAACTAAATAGATGAGCATAGTAACTAATTAGATGAGCATAGTAACTAATAGTAACTAATTAGATGACCATAGTAACTAATTAGATGAGCATAGTAACTCATTAGATGAGCATAGTAACTCATTAGATGAGCATAGTAACTAATAGTAACTAATTAGATGACCATAGTAACTAATTAAATGACCATAGTAACTAATTAGATGAGCATAGTAACTAATTAGATGACCATAGTAACTAATTAAATGACCATAGTAACTAATTAGATGACCATAGTAACTAATTAAATGACCATGGTAACTAATTAGATGACCATAACAACTAATTAGATGACCATAGTAACTATTTATTTGACCATAGTAACTAATTAAAAGACCATAGAAACTAATTAGATGAGCATAGTAACTAATTAGATGACCATAGTAACTAATTAGATGAGCATAGTAACTAATTAGATGAGCATAGTAAGTAATTATATGAGCATAGTAACTAAATAGATGACCATAGTAACTAATTAGATGAGCATAGTAACTAATTAGATGAGCATTACATGACCATAGTAACTAATTAGATGAGCATAGTAACTCATTAGATGACCATAGTAACTCATTAGATGAGCATAGTAACTAAATAGATGACCATAGTAACTAATTAGATGAGCATAGTAACTAATTAGATGATCATAGTAACTAATTAGATGAGCATAGTAACTAATTAGATGACCATAGTAACTGATTAGATGAGCATAGTAACTAATTAGATGAGTATAGTAACTAACTAGATGAGCATAGTAACTAATTAGATGAGCATAGTAACTAGTATATGATGCAGATTCCAAGCATGTAAATAGTTAGTATAGTTGAAGGTCATTATAAAAGATGAGTGCACATCATAATGGCAGCTACACTTTACATCTTAAACATCTAAATAAATGATTTGGGAATGTCCGGCGGGCCACATTGAAAAGCTTAACGAGCCACATGTGGCCCCCGGGCCTTCATTTGCCCAGGTGTGATGTCAAGTAAATGAATGTTAAAAATTGTCAGAAGTAATAAAATATCTGCTTTGCTTTTCTAGCAGCAAATAAGACATTTGCCTGCAAAGAGTCAGTGGAACAGGAAAAAGCCTCCTTGTGCGACTCAAAGTGTGTCACAATGTCTTCTACATTTACATTGTCATTCCCTCACCTTTGTTTGGTGCCACACTTACTGTTGTCCATCTTCTGCACGCTCAGATCATTTGATTAGTGAAGGGAGAGTTTTGTTTAGAATAATTCAATCTCTGACGCAGTGGCAGGAGATCGAGAAAAATAACTTCCGTATTTAAATGTAAAACCACGTTTTTGGTGTGGTGTACTAAATGAGCCACCACGAGAAAGACCCGCCTCAGTTAGCAGGTTGAGCTTCTGCTGAAAGAAGAAAGAAATGACTGTTTCTTGTTTGATAAATAAAGCAAAGCTTTATTTCCCAAGAGCAAGACAAACCTATTTACTCAGTCAGTCGAAGCCGCGCTTGATACGACTCCAAAGAAAGATTGAGATAGAAACCAGGCGACAAAGAGAAAGAAACCGTGCTCTTGTTGAATGGTGCTTGCAAGGAAAATATATAAGGGGGTAAGACATTATCCGTGTTTTGATAGAGGTCACAATACCAACCCCGTTTCCATATGAGTTGGGAAATGGTGTTAGATGTAAATATAAACAGAATACAATAATTTGCAAATCCTTTTCAAGCCATATTCAGTTGAATATGCTACAAAGACAACATATTTCATGCTCAAACTCATAAACATTTTTTTTTTTGTGCAAATAATCATTAACTTTAGAATTTGATGGCAGCAACACGTGACAAAGAAGTTGGGAAAGGTGGCAATAAATACTGATAAAGTTGAGGAATGCTCATCAAACACTTATTTGGAACATCCCACAGGTGTGCAGGCTAATTGGGAACAGGTGGGTGCCATGATTGGGTATAAAAGTAGATTCCATGAAATGCTCAGTCATTCACAAACAAGGATGGGGCGAGGGTCACCACTTTGTCAACAAATGCCTGAGCAAATTGTTGAACAGTTTAAGAAAAACCTTTCTCAAGCAGCTATTGCAAGGAATTGAGGGATTTCACCATCTACGCTCCGTAATATCATCAAAGGGTTGAGAGAATGTGGAGAAATCACTGCACGTAAGCAGCTAAGCCCGTGACCTTCCATCCCTCAGGCTGTACTGCATCAACAAGCCACATCAGTGTGTAAAGGATATCACCACATGGGCTCAGGAACACTTCAGAAACCCACTGTCAGTAACTACAGTTGGTCGCTACATCTGTAAGTGCAAGTTAAAACTCTCCTATGCAAGGCGAAAAACGTTCATCAACAACACCCAGAAATACAGCCGGCTTCGCTGGGCCTGAGCTCATCTAAGATGGACTGATACAAAGTGGAAAAGTGTTCTGTGGTCTGACGAGTCCACATTTCAAATTGTTTTTGGAAACTGTGGACGTCGTGTCCTCCGGACCAAAGAGGAAAAGAACCATTTATAAATGGTTGATTTATATAGGCTAGTACTAATATGAATTTATAAATGGTTGATTTATATAGGCTAGTACTAATGTGTATTTATAAATGGTTGATTTATATAGGCTAGTACTAATGTGTATTTATAAATGGTTGATTTATATAGGCTAGTACTAATATGTATTTATAAATGGTTGATTTATATAGGCTAGTACTAATGTGTATTTATAAATGGTTGATTTATATAGGCTAGTACTAATATGTATTTATAAATGGTTGATTTATATAGGCTAGTACTAATGTGTATTTATAAATGGTTGATTTATATAGGCTAGTACTAATGTGTATATATAAACGGTTGATTTATATAGGCTAGTACTAATGTGTATTTATAAATGGTTGATGTATATAGGCTAGTACTAATGTGTATTTATAAATGGTTGATTTATATAGGCTAGTACTAATGTGTATTTATAAATGGTTGATTTATATAGGCTAGTACTAATATGTATTTATAAATGGTTGATTTATATAGGCTAGTACTAATGTGTATTTATAAATGGTTGATTTATATAGGCTAGTACTAATATGTATTTATAAATGGTTGATTTATATAGGCTAGTACTAATGTGTATTTATAAATGGTTGATTTATATAGGCTAGTACTAATGTGTATATATAAACGGTTGATTTATATAGGCTAGTACTAATGTGTATTTATAAATGGTTGATGTATATAGGCTAGTACTAATGTGTATTTATAAATGGTTGATTTATATAGGCTAGTACTAATGTGTATTTATAAATGGTTGATTTATATAGGCTAGTACTAATGTGTATTTATAAATGGTTGATTTATGGATATAGGCTAAATGAACCTCTTTAACATACAGGAAAAGAACCATCCGGATTGTTCTAGGCGCAAAGTGTAAAAGGCAGCATGTGTGATGGTATGGGGGTGTATTAGTGGCCAAGACATGGGTAACTTACACATCTGTGAAGGCACCATTAATGCTGAAAGGTACATACAGCTTTTGGAGCAACATATGTTGCCATCCAAGCAACGTTACCATGGACGCCCCTGCTTATTTCAGCAAGACAATGCCAAGCCACGTGTTACATCAACGTGGCTTCATAGTAAAAGAGTGCGGGTACTAGACTGGCCTGCCTGTAGTCCAGAAAATGTGTGGCGCATTATGAAGCCTAAAATAGCAGAAGGGAGACCCCCGGACTGTTGAACAACTTAAACTGTACATCAAGCAAGAATGGGAAGGAATTCCACTTCAAAAATGTGTCTCCTCACTTCCCAAACCTTTACTGAGTGTTGTTAAAAGGAAAGGCTAATGGAACGTAGGATGAATGTAGAAATGGTTTGAAAGGTGAAATCGTTTAAACGTTCAAATAGTTTGAATGTTGAAGACTTTGAATTGACAGGGAAACCGGAATTAGGTTTGGAACTTGGGGAAAGTGTTAAATGGTAAATGGGTTATACTTGTATAGCACTTTTCTACCTTTTTAAGGAACTCAAAGCGCTTTGACACTATTTCCACATTCACCCATTCACACACACATTCACACACTGATGGAGGGAGCTGCCATGCAAGGCGCTAACCACCACCCATCAGGAGCATATATTTACATATATATCCATATATATAAATTATCACATATTTGAAATGTTGTTGTTTTTTTAAATGTTTATTGCTCTTTCTATAAAAAAAATAAAAATAAAACATTTTTATGATGAGGAAAAACACAAAATATGCATAATTTCTAAAAAGGAGTGGCAAAATAAAATACTTTAGATGATGTAATCACAGCCTTAATTAAGTCAATAATTCACAAAAACACTGATTTTGATGCATTATTATTTTGGAATTATTTTGGAACTATAAGTTTGAGTTTATTTGGAACATGCAAGCATACAACATGATACATCACCATTTCCAGTTTCTCTTTTCAACATGTTGGAAAAGGAGTAGGAAGAAGCAGAGCTTATTTAATCCTACCCCTTTTCTTTACATAACAGTTGCAATACTTTTTGTTCACTTCCTGTTCACAATTTATTCACAATAAACTCCATAAGTAATCACAATAAAAATAAATAAATAAATAAATAATAGTAAGAATTTAATAATAATAATTGGTGAAGTAAGTCATATTTCATATGATGAGATAAGTAAGATTACTTTAAGAATGAATGAATGGATGGATGAAATAAATTGAGAATGTTTGTCATGGTTCTTCTTCTTTGTACTTTGTAAACACTTTAAGTTTGAAGAGTTTCTTGAAGTGGATCATATTAGTACATTGTTTGATTGCTTTGCTTCATCCATTCCATCATTTAATTCCACATACTGATATACCGAAGGTCTTAAGTGTTGTACGTGCGTACAAATGTTTTAAATTACATTTCTCTCTAAGATTATTTTTTTTGAGAAGAATTGTTGTATATTTTTGGCTAGCAGGTTATAGTTTGCATTGTGCATAATTTTAGATGTTTGCAAATTCACTATGTCGTGGAATTTCAGTATTTTTGATTGAATAAATAAAGTGTTTGTATGTTCTCTATATCCAACATGATGTATTATTATAACTGATCTTTTTTGTAACACCGTTAATGAATGAAGTGTACTTCTGTAATTATTTCCCCATATTTCTACACAATTACTCAGATATGGTAACACTAGTGAGCAGTAGAGAATATGAAGTCATTTTTGGTCCAGAACATGTTTTGCTTTATTCATTATTGACGTGTTTCTTGCTACTTTATGTTGTATATTTTTTACGTGAGATTTCCAGTTCAATTTATCATCAATCATTCTACCTAGAAATGTAGTTTCATTTACTCTTTCAATTTCTATTCCGTCTATTTGTATTTGTGTTCGACTTTCTCTTCTACTGTTACCAAATAGCATTATTTTAGTTTTACTGAGATTCAACGATAGTCTGTTTTTGTCAAAGCATCTTTTTAATTTGTTAATTTCTTCTGTTATTATTTGTATTATCTCCTGTGTGTTCTCTCCTGAACAAAACGCTGTTGTATCATCCGCAAATAATACTAACTTTAAATCTTTTGTAACTTTACAAATGTCATTTATATAGAGATTGAATAATGTAGGTCCTAGTATTGATCCCTGAGGTACACCACAGGATATATTTAGCGTTGTAGACGTGTGTTCGCCTAGCTTCACGTATTGTTTCCTGTTCGTTAGATAACTTCTTATCCAGTTTAAGACTAACCCTCTGATGCCATATCGTTCTAGTTTTTTGATTAAAATATTGTGATTAATTGTGTCAAATGCTTTAGTTAGATCCATAAAAATTGCTGCCGCACATTTTTTACTATCTATTGCATTGGTAATTTCTTCTGTAATTTCAATTAAAGCCATTGAAGTTGAAACATTAGCTCTGTATCCATATTGGTTCTCTTCGAGTATTCTATTTTTATTTATGAAACTTTCTAATCTGTTATTGAACAGTTTTTCAATGATTTTAGAAAATTGTGGAAGTAGAGAAACAGGTCTATAATTTGTAAATTGATGTTTGTCTCCAGTCTTATAAATTGGTGCAACTTTAGCTATTTTCATTTTGTTTGGAAATGTACCTGTTTGAAATGATAGGTTACTAATATACATGAATGGTCCTGAGATCTCTTCAATAACCTTTTTTATTGTTTCCATATCAATTCCATTACAATCAGTTGAAGTCTTAGATTTACATTTTTTCACGATTGTAACTATTTCCTCCTGTGTCACATTACTGAGGAACATGGAGTTGGGATTTCGCTCTATGGTATCATTATAGTCCTCAATTGGAACTGGGTCTGGAATCCTTTCTTCCAATTTTGGTCCAAAATTTACAAACTAATTATTGAAGCTTTCAACCACTTCCTTTATGTTGTCATTTTTTTTATTTCCGTCTAAGAAGTATTGAGGGTAGTCCCTCTTAGTTCCATTTTTAATAATGCTATTGAGGATGCCCCATGTTGCTCTCATATTATTTTTGTTCCTGTCCAATAATTCACTGTAATATTCTTTTCTACATGATCGTAGTATGTCTGTTAACTTGTTTTTATACTTTTTGTACTTAATTTCTGCCTCTATAGTGCTTTGTGCTATAAATTTTCTATATAGTGTATTCTTCTTCTTACAAGCATTTTTTAATTATTTTGTCATCCATGGTTGATTATTCTTTCTCTGCTTGTTACTGAGTTGTATCCATGGACAATGTTTGTCATAAAGTATTATGAACTTGTTTAAGAAATGTTCATATGCTTCATCAACCTCTTTTTCATTGTACACATTGTCCCAATCTTGCTTTTGTAGCTCAATTTTGAAGGCAATCATCCTCTTCTCTGTGCATAGTCTTCGAAATGTCCTTTTGTCTTCCATGTTCTTCTTGTAGTTTCCATCATATATTGTAAAAACTGGCAGATGATCACTAACGTCGGTTATAAGTAGACCACTTGTAGTGTTATTATCAAAATCATTGGTAAAAATATGATCAATAAGCGTGGCACATTGTCCTGTGATTCTGCTTGGCTTTGTGATTTTAGGATATAGACTGATGCTGTACATTGTATCAATGAAGTCATCATTAGACTTTTGCTTGTTGGGGTTCAATAAGTCAATATTAAAGTCACCACATAAGAACATTATTCTTTGACCATTGTCCATGTAAGTTGCTTTGATCCATTCTTCAAATGTTTATATACTTGATTTAGGTGATCTATATATACAACTGATGAATATGTTTTTGCTTTTTTCCTGACATATTTCAATGGTTATACATTCTAAGATATTATCTATGGCAAATGACATGTTTTTTACCACTTTGTAGTTCAGGTTCTTCATCACGTACACAGCTACTCCTCCTCCATTTTTGTTGGTTCCGTTGATGTAGTTTAGTTCATATCCTTCCAGATCAAAATCTATTCCTTTTTTATCATCAATCCATGTTTCTGTGACAGCAATCACTTTGAAGGGTTCGTTGATGTGTTCCAAAAAGTTCTTAATGTTGTTGTAGTTTGCATACAAGCTTCTACTATTAAAATGAATAATTGACAATTTGTTATCACATTCAATGTTGCTATTATATTGATTATCTGTATAATAAAAACAAGTATTACTGATGTGGGAGAAAAAATTTGTATCTGGATCTATATCATTTTCCGAATCCTGGTTTTTGTGATCTTTGTTGCAGAAATTTTTTAGTTCCATATTTTCTTGTTCAACAATCTTTGATGTTGTTTCAATAATCTCTATAAGTGTAGGTGGATGCAATCCTGAATGTAGGTCCTCTTGTTTAGTCGTCCCTTGGAACATAGTAGTGTCCATGCTGAATTTAGGTGCTTGTTTTCTGTCAGAGTCCATTATCATCGTTGTTGTGGTAGCTGTGTAAACTTTAAAAATTGTCCAGGTCCTTGATGTCATGGACAACAATTACTCTTGCTTCTGGACCTCCATTCAGCTTGATGTAGATTTTACAGTTGGCGCTCCAAGTTCCCTGGATTTTTCCCTGCCTTCTCAAGTCGCGTGCTTTCTTGGCGATTCCAGCATTACGTTTTGTGAGATGCTCATTCATGTACACATTTGTTCCCTTCAGCTTCTTTCCCTGTCTCAGCAATGCCATTTTAGATTTTCTGTTTAAGAGTTTCACGAGCACGACTGGAGTGGCGTTGTTGTTTCTTCCGTTCAGTGGGATGCATGTTTCCATGGTATTAATGTCAATTTCAATTTCTTTTGATTGCAGAAAGTTGACCACTTGCTGTTCTGCTGAGACCATATCCATTTCATCTGGTTCACCGTCATTATTCACAGCTTTCACATAGGATCTTGGTTTAATTCAGTGCCCTGTCACGATGATATCATTCATTCGTTTATCCTGATCCATTTAATCTATGATGTTCCTCAGCATGTTGTTGTCTTCTTGAAGGATCTTCATTTGTTTGCTCATTTCAGTGGCTTCTTTATTTCTGGAGTTGTTCTCTTTTTTCCTTTCTTTCATTTCTTCTTTCATTTCTTTCATATCCTCTTTCCATCCATCCATCATTTCTTCCCATTTTTCTATCATTTCTTCTTTAAATTCCTGGAATTGTATGACAGTTTTTTTTCCTCCAAAAAACTCACACTAAACTTTCAACGTTTTAAATTATTCACTAGCTTCAGACCTACCCATAGATATAAAGTTTTCACATATTTGCAATGTTGTTGTTTTTTTATGTGTTATGCTTTTTTTGTAAAAAAGACAAAACAACAACATTATTTTATGATGGGAAAAACACAAAATATGCATAATTTCCAAAATCCAGTTGCAAAATGGAATATTTTAGATGAGGTAACTACAGCCTTAATGAAGTCAATAATGCACAAAAACACTGATTTTGATGCATTATTATTTTGGAACTATGACAGCTTGACAACGGATCATCTTCAAAAAGGGGAACTCTCTATATGGAATAGTTGTATTGGTGTTGTTGACTAATTCAGACTCATTGGAGCAGTTGTTATTGTTTATTCTGTTGACATGCTGGGCCTTCAGGCAGGATAGGGTGTGAGATACAACCCTCATGTTTGTTTGACAATGATTGGGTAAATGTCGGCCATGTGGGACACGTTCCCATTCCATCTGTCCTTAATCGACTCCGTCAGCCAGAAAGCGAATTCTAACATTGTGGTTTCCTCTCTCCCATTGCAGGGTGTGGACTGGAGTTCCTGCTGGTCCTGTGTGGCCTGGAGTTCTCCTGGTCGTGTCCCCACCACTGCATCTGCTACACGGCCCCAAGCACCGTCTCTTGCCAGGCGCACAACTTCCTGTCTGTCCCTGAAGGCATCCCGCCCGACAGTGAACGCATCTTCCTCCAGAACAATAAGATTCACCGGTTACTTAAAGGGCACTTCAGCAGCGACACGGTGACACTCTGGATCTACTCCAACAACATCACGTACATCGAGCCCTCCACCTTCCACGGGTTCACGCTGCTGGAGGAGCTGGATTTGGGAGACAACCGCCACCTGCGCTCCCTGGCTGAAGACACCTTCCACGGGTTGAATCGACTCACTGCTCTACACCTGTACCACTGTGGACTCAGCTCACTTCCCAATAATATCTTCCAAGGACTAAGAAGCCTGCAATATCTCCATTTACAGGTAGTTCAAGCACTTTCATAATATCTATGTTGTGATCACTTTGAAACAACACAGCCCTTAAATCATCCTAGATCAGTTCATCGGCCATACCTCTGCGTTTAGTCTTCAGGGTAAAGGCAGCATTGGTGAGGCGGTCGCATTTTACAAAGTCAGCAAATGCAACATTTCAACCCGTTTCATTTCTTTCGCAGGCTGAATTAGATGTTTTCTCACATATTCTCTCCAACGTGGCTCGAAGTCATTATTATTCATCCAGCGCAGCTCATTAGTTTTCCACACTTTGCACGAGTCCAGATCAAATGCTCGGTTTATTGGGGCCAACGGGGGTATGCAATGGGTCACTCGCACAGATCAAGAGCAACTAGTTGCACAGACGCCGTATGGAAAACACACTTAATAAATCAATCATTCGAGGTTTGTTTTAGCCTCTTTGGGTTTACGCATGATTGTGGCGGTCCACTCCCTGTATGATCAGTGTCACAGCTTGGTCCGCATTGCCGGCAGTAAGTCGGACACGTTTCCAGTGAGGGTTGGACTCCGCCAAGGCTGCCCTTTGTCACCCATTCTGTTCATAACTTTTATGGACAGAATTTCTAGGCGCAGTCAGGGCGTTGAGGGGATCTGGTTGTGGTCCTGATGGCTTCAACTGGCCAGGATCTTCAGCTCTCCCTGGATCTGTTCGCAGCCGAGTGTGAAGCGACTGGGATGAGAATCAGCACCTCCAAGTCCAAGTCCGTGGTTCTCGCCCGGGAAAGGGTGGAGTACCATCTCAGAGTTGGGAAGGAGATCTTGCCCCAAGTGGAGGAGGAGGAGTTCAAGTACCTCGGAGTCTTGTTCACGAGTGAGGGAAGAGTGGATCGTGAGATCGACAGGCGGATCGGTATTGTTAGTAATATAGCTGTAGTGGCCAAGTCAGCCCAAATGTTGACCATTTTAAAATAGTGTGTTCTTCCTCACGTATGAACTATTTATTTGAAGTAAAAAGTCTTTAAGTACGGCCACTAACAAGCAACACATTTGTGTCTTCTTTCTCCTCAGCAAAATCATTTGAAGTTCCTTCAAGATGACACATTTGCCGACCTCCATAACCTGAGCCACCTGTTCCTACACGGAAACCACCTGTGGAGACTCAACCAGAACACTTTCAGGGGTCTTCGGTCCTTGGATCGTCTCCTTCTGCACCAGAACCAGATCGAGTGGGTTCACCACTTGGCGTTCCATGATCTCAAACGTCTCACCACCCTCTACTTGTTCAACAACTCCCTGGTGCAGCTGTCAGGCGAGTGCCTGGACATGCTGCCCGCCCTGGAATACCTGCGCCTCAATGACAATCCCTGGTCCTGTGACTGCAAGGCCCTCACGCTATGGGAGTGGTTACAACGCTTTAAAGGATCGACGTCTTCTGTGGGTTGCATGGCGCCTGTTGATTTGGTCGGGAAAGACCTCAAGAAGCTTCCCGAGGATGACTTCTCCAACTGTTCTCCCAATTCTGAATCCAGAGCCCAGACCAACAACTTGTCTGGCACAGTCAGCCCACCGTCCATGAATCGGGGCGTAGTGGCGAGCTCCGGGGGCCAAAGCAATGTGGTGCACCCGTCGAGGCCCGGCCGTCCTCGCAACTGCCAGAAGACTCGCAATCGGGGAAGCAAGGGGAAGAACGACAATGAGGTCCACCACTCCAAGGAGGTCATGGTGGACAAGGAGGACTCTTCTCCAGATTTATCCGACGGAGGGAAACATGATCACACATCACCAGACGGCACCGTCACAAGAAGGAAGCACAAGTGTGTTCCGCGGACCACTGTTCGACCCCCGAGTGGGGTTCTGCAAGCCAACAACAGGGCGCCCTTGTTCCAGCCTTTAATACACATCTACGCCCTCGTGGTTGCCTTGACAACAAACACAGACTTTATTCTCCGCTGAGCTACAGAGGCTTTGGTAAACGGTCACAAACAACAATATAGCCCAAAAACAATCCTCTCTCGCTCCTGCACTACAAGGTCCGTGTGTGTCCTTTACGTGTGTGTGTGTGTGTGTGTGTGTGTGTGTGTGTGTGTGTGTGTGTGTGTGTGTGTGTGTGTGTGTGTGTGTGTGTGTGTGTGTGTGTGTGTGTGTGTGTGTGTGTGTGTGTGTGTGTGTGTGTGTGTGTATGAGTGTGATTAAGTGTACATGTTGTGTAGGAAGTGTAACCATTCAGATGAGCACAAGCATCAAGCGTCCACAACGGCAAGTATCGCGAGGGGTTCTGACAGCGGATTCATGCAGACAGAGCGAGCACTGCCAATGAGGCTAGCTTACATTGTCACGTGTCTTTTTGTCGGTACGAGCTCTGGACCTCAGACAACCAAATAAGTGACGAGGAAGGCAAGAAATGTACAAGTCAAATGTGGTCTTCTTCTGCATTATTGCTTGATCATTTGTGGCATTCATCCTGTCAATGGGTCCCAAAGTGAGCATAAATAATCATTACCCGAACCGGGAATGTAACTATTCCTTCAAGAACATGGAATATATAGCCACTGCTGATTTAAGGCCATAATTAACAAGCTCAAATATTCTAAGCTAACTATTCCCCCCCCCCCCCCCCCCCCCCCCAGCATTGGCTACTGGTTTTGAAGCTGCTACTGTTACTCTGTCAGGATGCTGAGGACTGCCATTTTCATTTAAGAGGAATCTGTGCGTCTGTCTGTACTTTGTGCTTGTTCGTTTTGCATTTTTTAAGACACCGAATGGACCTACGGTAGTGTTGAATCCATACTGCGGGGCCCAGCAGGAGGGGTCCGGCGGGGCTTTATCAGTTCTCTGGTGAGCTGAGAACTGAGCACTGCTCCAGACAAGCTCCATCTCTCGCTGACAATGACTATTTTTTTTCTGAATCACTTAGACGGCATACAAGACTTAAGAAGAAAAAAAAAAAACCTATGTGTGCATAAATAAATGGTGTGGTCGAATACAGTATAAAAGAACATTTCAAAAGGAGCATGGATCCAAAAAAAAGGGAGTCAAGTGAGACCCTCATCCTGGGATGTGGCGAGACAGGACCAGGACTTCATACGATGACTAGAGAGGTCTGAAAGGGATGCTGTACAGAATACGACATGGAACTACTGGAGTTGACGTGCCTCCGTCTAATGGACTGACATGATGGTCTTTGTATCAACCATGTAACAACAGAACAGTGCTGATATTAAACAATTACTGTCTTACGATGAGAAAAAAAAATATCACTGGCATCAATTATGATAACAGGGTTTTGGCTCCTTAAATCAGGAGCCCTTTTATTTTGTCAAATTATTTTTCATGGTCTATTTTCAGAAGCGTCATTTGTCAATGCACAGTCGTCACTCGTGTCTTTTCTCGTTCTCTCGTTTCGCATTTGTGTCTTTCTTTGCCGCCATAATTCCCTTGTTCTGTGCGGCCTCACCCAAGACTACAAAAAATGTTTATAAAGATATTAAAATCTATATCTTCTTATGTCACACCGTGGCAGTCTGAGTCTGCTTATTGATGTGTTGACGTTCCATAGGCTTATTTGTGGAAGTCGGGCTTGTTCTCCTTCTCTTGCTTTTCATTTGTTTCTCCCCAAGTAAACAAGAAATTGAGTCTGTCAGCAAAATTGGCGTTTTTTTTTGTTTTTTTTCCCCACTAGGCTTCCCCTCGCATCTTTGCTCTCGCTCAGAGTCGAACTCTCCTGATGAAATTGAGCTGCTGTATAAAAACAAATCAAATCTGCCCTGCATAGATCACATTTTTACCTACCAACTATTTTATCGCTCAAAAGAAATGAAGCAAGTTTGAAGCCAGAATAAAGTCAATTCCTGAAGACGAGCTGATGATATTCCTTAGAACGTCAAAAAGAATAATAGTGTTAAAAAACATCATTCGTATCTTTTATGGGAATAACAAACTCAGGTATTAGACGACCCTTGATGTAAGATTAACCTAGATATTGAAAAAAAATTACATTTTGAGATAAAATGACATCATATCAGGCTCCAGTACTCTGGGTTGCACTCCCGGTAACAGTTAGAGATGCCCATCTCCCATCTTAAAACTCATTTGTATACTCTAGCCTTTAAATAGACCCCCTTTTAGACCAGTTGATCTGCCGTTTATTTTCTGCTCTGCCCCCCTCTCCTTTGAAATTAGGTGAACACAGATGACGCGCTAGCTGTCCAAAGTCGGGACCCAGGGTGGACCACTCATCTGGGCATCAGTTGGGGACGTCTCTGCACTGCTGACCTGTCTCCACTCAAGATGATCTCCTGCTGGCCCCACTCTGGACTGGACTCTCAGTATTATGTTGGATCCACTATGGACTGGACTCTCACACTATTATGTTAGATCCACTATAGACTGGACTCTCACACTATTATGTTAGATCCACTATGGACTGGACTCTCACACTATTAACTAGATCCACTATGGACTGGACTCTCACACTATTATGTTAGATCCACTATGGACTGGACTCTCACTATTTTTTTAGATCCACTATGGACTGGACTCTCACACTATTATGTTAGATCCACTATGGACTGCACTCTCACACTATTATGTTAGATCCACTATGGACTGGACTCTCACTATTTTTTTAGATCCACTATGGACTGGACTCTCACACTATTATGTTAGATCCACTATGGACTGGACTCTCACTATTATGTTAGATCCACTATGGACTGGACTCTCACTATTATGTTATATCCACTTTAGACTGGACTCTCACTATTATGTTAGATCCACTATGGACTGGACTCTCACACTATTATGTTAGATCCACTATGGACTGGACTCTCACACTATTATGTTATATCCACTTTAGACTGGACTCACACTATTATGTTAGATCCATTATGGACTGGACTCTCACACTATTATGTTAGATCCACTATGGACTGGACTCTCACACTATTATGTTAGATCCACTATGGACTGGACTCTCACACTATTATGTTAGATCTACTATGGACTGGACTCTCACACTATTATGTTAGATCCACTATGGACTGGACTCTCACTATTATGTTAGATCCACTATGGACTGGACTCTCACACTATTATGTTAGATCCACTATGGACTGGACTCTCTCACTATTATGTTAGATCCATTATGGACTGGACTCTCACACTATTATGTTAGATCCACTATGGACTGGACTCTCACTATTTTTTTAGATCCACTATGGACTGGACTCTCACACTATTATGTTAGATCCACTATGGACTGGACTCTCACTATTATGTTAGATCCACTATGGACTGGACTCTCACTATTATGTTATATCCACTTTAGACTGGACTCTCACTATTATGTTAGATCCACTATGGACTGGACTCTCACACTATTATGTTAGATCCACTATGGACTGGACTCTCACACTATTATGTTATATCCACTTTAGACTGGACTCACACTATTATGTTAGATCCATTATGGACTGGACTCTCACACTATTATGTTAGATCCACTATGGACTGGACTCTCACACTATTATGTTAGATCCACTATGGACTGGACTCTCACACTATTATGTTAGATCTACTATGGACTGGACTCTCACACTATTATGTTAGATCCATTATGGACTGGACTCTCACACTATTATGTTAGATCCACTATGGACTGGACTCTCTCACTATTATGTTAGATCCATTATGGACTGGACTCTCACACTATTATGTTAGATCCACTATGGACTGGACTCTCACACTATTATGTTAGATCTACTATGGACTGGACTCTCACACTATTATGTTAGATCCACTATGGACTGGACTCTCACACTATTATGTTAGATCCACTATGGACTGGACTCTCTCACTATTATGTTAGATCCATTATGGACTGGACTCTCACACTATTATGTTAGATCCACTATGGACTGGACACACATCTGCGGTCCGCTCCAAGGTTTCTCATTGTCATCCCATTGGGTTGAGTTTTTCCTTGCCCTGATGTGGGATCTGAGCCCAGGATGTGGTTGTGGCTTGTGCAGCCCTTTGAGACACTCGTGATTTAGGGCTATATAAGTGAACATTGATTGATTGATTGATTGATGTATTACTCGCTTCCTCAGTTGTTTGTTAACTTGCCCACACTTTGAGACTCTTCTTTGCAGCGGGTCTTTGTGTTGCGCCTCCAGTTCGCTGGTGCGCGTGAGTGACAGAAGAAAGGCTCTGATTTGCCTGGGAAGAAGTCGTCTAGCCTTAGCTGTTGGTTTGCAAGAATAGGTAGGTCGTTTATAAAGCGCTTTTCATACCTAAAGAAATGCAACACAAAGTGCTTTACATACTAAAAACAATGCGAGAGGGACAAGCGGTAGAAAATGGATGGATGGATGGATATATAGCATAATTGATAAGAATAAATAATAACAGTGAAAATATGTCATCCCGGGACTTTGTGTTCTAACTTTGGAATAATTAGGACAGTGTTTTTCAACCACTGTGCCGCGGCACACCAGTGTACTGTGAGATAGTCTGGTGTGCCGAGGGAGATTATCTATTTTCACCTTTTTGGGTTAAAAAAAATATTGTTTGCAAAGCAGTAATTATAGTCTGCAAATGATGTGTTGTTGTTGAGTGTCGGTGCTTTCTAGAGCTCGGCAGAGTAAACATGTAATACTCTTCCATATCAGTAGGTGGCAGCCGGGAGCTAACTGCTTTGTAGATGTGGGAAACAGCGGGAGGCAGGGTGCAGGTAAAAAGGTGTCTAATCCAAAAATAAACAAAAGGTGAGTGCCTCTAAGAAAAGGCATTGAAGCTTAGGGAAGGCTATGCAGAACGAAACTAAAACTGAACTGGCTACAAAGTAAACAAAAACAGAATGCTGGACGACAGCAAAGACTTACTGTGGAGCAAAGACGGCGTCCACAAAGTACATCCGAACGTGACATGACAATCAACAATGTCCCCACAAAGAAGGATAAAAACAACTGAAATATTCGTGATAGCTAAAACAAAGTAGATGCGGGAAATATCGCTCAAAGGAAGACATGAAACTGCTACAGGAAAATACCAACAAAAGAGAAAAAGCCACCAAAATAGGAGCGCAAGACAAGAAGTAAAACACTACACACAGGAAAACAGCAAAAAAGCTCCAAATAAGTCAGGGTGTGATGTGACAGGTGGTGACAGTACACTTACTTTGAGACAAGAGCTATAGTGATACATGCTTGGTTATGCTTTAAAGTCATATCCAACAATTGCCGACAATTAGGAAACCAGTGCCACAGGATCCCAGGTTCCGCAAGGGTAAAAGCAAATCTGACAATAAGAAGGCCCAATACCATAAAAACATTCATAAACCATTAGAAGAACCTAAAAACTGATCTTGAAACACACGGGCAGCCAATGCAATGATTTTAGAACTGGTGTAGTGTGGGCTGGCCTGAATTTTGGAGTAGTTGTACGGGTGCAATAACTTCTGTGAGAAGACCTGAAAACGGGGTAATACAATAGTTTGTACGAGTCGTAATAAAAGCATACATTAGCGTCTCTGTGTTGCCCCGAGAGGGAATTGGGCAAACTCTGGTTATATTCTTGATATGATAAAAAACAATTTTTGTTGTAGTTTTCATATGTGATAATAAAACTATAGTTCACAGTCGAAAACTACGGACATATTTTTCACTTGGAGTGATGAAGTCAAGGACAATGTTTGTAATTTCGATGTTTTTCTCTCTTAGGGCCTCATGGCCAATGACTAAAACTTCAGTTTTGTCCTGGTTTACTTGTAAAAGGTTATGTCCTCCAGGATTTAATATTAGGGATGTCCGATAATGGCTTTTTGCCGATATCCGATATTCCGATATTGTCCAACTCTTTAATTACTGATACCGATATCAACCGATACCGATATCAACCGATACCGATATCAACCGATATATGCAGTCGTGGAATTAACACATTATTATGCCTAATTTGGACAACCATGTATGGTGAAGGTAAGGTACTTTTTTAAAAAAATAATAAAATAAGATAACTAAATTAAAAACATTTTCTGGAATAAAAAAGAAAGTAAAACAATATAAAAACAGTTACATAGAAACTAGTAATTAATGAAAATGAGTAAAATTAACAAACGCATGGATAATGATCTCAGCATCGCTTGTGGACAAAATGGAACGAATTTTAGCGATATTACGAGGGATTGACGTAATTGACGAGGGACTTCTGGTGTCATGTAGGAGATAGAACCTGTTTGTGAGGGCTCCCAATTCCCTTTATTTCCTCGTCATACTTACTTAACTTTAAGCCTGAAACATTGACACTGTTGGAATTGGTCACTTTTTCTAACGTCATTTCTTGCAAAATGAGTCATTTGAAGAGCACCAAATTGTGGCCGCACAGTTCGCTGTGGACCGACTGTCAACAAAATTCTCTAAACCGTCAAGGAGGACGTGTCTTTATTTATCCAGGACGCCACCGAGCCACTTCAAGCTTCACTGGACTCACTGCAGCAAACGGTGAATTCATTTCAGCTCTTCAGATGACTTTGCATGGCTGACCGCGGTCGGGTCAGACATCAAAAAATTCAAAAAACAGAATCAGCTACTCCCAGATCGTTTTGACGCTCACGAAGGACTAATCTCTGTATACTGAACATCTATGAAGGAAGCGAGGACGGCAGGGACCCAATTGGGTCCGTGCCAGAATTTCTAATGAGCTCGATGGGCCCCAATGTTTTTGCCACACCGCCTGGAATGAAGAGAGCCCATCGGACTGCGACCTTCAAATCCGGACAAAGAGAAAATCAACGCGCGTTCCTGGTTTGCTTCTCCAGATTTCAGCAGAAAGACGCAGCGCTAACAGCGCGGAACCATGAGACCAAGTATTGTGACTCTACTTAGTGGCTCTATACCTGGATGTCAGCACAGCACTCGTAAAAAAGACAACCGGCTTCAACGACGTCAAGCGAGCCTCGTACCAGAAGAGTATCAAGTTCCATATGTTGTATCCAACATATGGAACATATCGGCGTGGCGCAGTTGGGAGAGTGGCCGTGCCAGCAACCTGAGGGTTCCTGGTTCAATCCCCACCTTCTACCAACCTCGTCACGTCCGTTGTGTCCTTGAGCAAGACACTTCACCCTTGCTCCTGATGGGTCGTGGTTAGGGCCTTGCATGGCAGCTCCCGCCATCAGTGTGTGAATGTGTGTGTGAATGGGTGAATGTGGAAATAGTGTCAAAGCGCTTTGAGTACCTTGAAGGTAGAAAAGCGCTATATAAGTATAACCCATTTACCATTTACCATTTACACACGGAGAAAATGCGTTCAGCTGCGACTCACTTAGACTTAGACTTAGATTTAGACTTCCTCTTATTGTCATTCAAATTTGAACGTTACAGTACAGATAAGAACGAAATTTCCTTGCATTAGCTCATGGTATTGCAGGATACAAGAGTCTTACGGCCTGAGGGAAGAAGCTGTTACAGAACCTGGAGGTTCTGCTACGCAGGCTGCGGAATCTCTTCCTAGAGTCCAGCAGTGAAAACAGTCCTTGGTGGGGGTGGAAGGCGTCTCTGCAGATTTTCTGAGCCATGGTCAGGCAGCGGCTTTTTGCGATCTCCCGGATAGGAGGAAGAGGAGTACTGATGATCTTTTCCGCCGTCCTCACCACTCTCTGCAGAGACTTCCAGTCCACCTGATGAAGCACAGAAGTTCTTTGACCGGAGATTTGGCGATGGACAAAGATAGGTCATCAATTCCTTAATTACACACTCAATGTTTACTGTTTGGATTTGGACATTCGATTCTTTGCTCTCCAAGCTCACAAGCAGTAGTCGGATGTAAGGTATGGTGAACTTACTACTAGGAGTTGTTGCGGCACTACATAGGCAGTGTCAACCGTTGTTGCAAAAAGCTCATGTACATTAAGCCATATGAGTTACTACACACGTGAACTGTAGGTGTCACACCAAATAGCTTAATTGACATGTCTTCTCTTTTTGCATTTAAATTGTGTAAGTATTCCCCTTTTAGATGGTTGGGAGCCCTCCTGGCTATTGGAACATGCCACCGTTTAACAAGAAGTCTCGTAGTACAGCGTTTACTCCGCAGCTTAACTCAGCGGGAGGTTAGGAATAGGCCTTGTTCAAACTTTGTACTGTGTTTTGGGGGGTTTCTGTGTGTGGGGGGGTGGAAATGGGTTTTGGGAAAGGGCACTATCAGTTTATTGCAAACAATGATTTTCTTAGAGAAAAAAAGGGAAATGCTGAGTACTCTGCTACCGTACCTTACTATCCATTGTTATATGCTTTAATATATCACTTTTAAGCTCTCTCACTTTATATCAATCAATCAATGTTTATTTATATAGCCCTAAATCACAAGTGTCTCAAAGGGCTGTACAAGCCACAACGACATCCTCGGTACAGAGCCCACATACGGGCAAGGAAAAACTCACCCCAGTGGGACGTCGGCGAATGACTATGAGAAACCTTGGAGAGGACCGCATATGTGGGTAACCCCCCCCCTCTAGGGGAGACCGAAAGCAACGGATGTCGAGTGGGTCTGACATAACATTGTGAAAGTCCAGTCCACAGTGGATCCAACACATCAGCGGGAGTCCAGTCCACAGCGGGGCCAACAGGAAACCATCCCGAGCGGAGACGGGTCAGCAGCGCAGAGATGTCCCCAACCGATGCACAGGCTAGTGGTCCACCCGGGGTCCCGGCTCTGGACAGCCAGCACTTCATCCATGGCCACCGGACCTATGCAACTCCCCCTCGCAAGGGACAGGGGAGAAGAGGAGAGAAGAAAAGAAACGGCAGATCAACTGGTCTAAAAAAGGGGGGGTCTATTTAAAGGCTAGATTATACAAATGAGTTTTAAGATGGGACTTAAATGCTTCTACTGAGGTAGCATCTCTAACTGTTACCGGGAGGGCATTCCAGAGTACTGGAGCCCGAATAGAAAACGCTCTATAGCCCGCAGACTTTTTTTTGGCTCTGGGAATCACTAATAAGCCGGAGTTCTTTGAACGCAGATTTCTTGTCGGGACATATGGTACAATACAATCGGCGAGATAGGCTGGAGCTAAACCGTGTAATATTTTATACGTAAGTAGTAAAACCTTAAAGTCGCATCTTAAGTGCACAGGAAGCCAGTGCAAGTGAGCCAGTATAGGCGTAATATGATCAAACTTTCTTGTTTTTGTCAAAAGCCTTGCAGCCGCATTTTGTACCAACTGTAATCTTTTAATGCTAGACATAGGGAGGCCCGAAAATAATACGTTACAGTAATCGAGACGAGACGTAACGAACGCATGAATAATGATCTCAGCGTCGCTAGTGGACAAGATGGAACGAATTTTAGCGATATTACGGAGATGAAAGAAGGCCGTTTTAGTAACACTCTTAATGTGTGACTCAAACGAGAGAGTTGGGTCGAAGATAATACCCAGATTCTTTACCGAGTCTCCTTGTTTAATTGTTTGGTTGTCAAATGTTAAGGTGGTATTATTAAATAGATGTCGCTGTCTAGCAGGACCGATAATCAGCATTTCCGTTTTCTTAGCGTTGAGTTGCAAAAAGTTAGCGGACATCCATTGTTTAATTTCATTAAGACACGCCTCCAGCTGACTACAGTCCGGCGTGTTGGTCAGCTTTAGGGGCATGTAGAGTTGGGTGTCATCAGCATAACAGTGAAAGCTAACACCGTACTTGCGTATGATGTCACCCAGCGGCAGCATGTAAATACTAAAGAGTGCAGGGCCAAGAACCGAACCCTGGGGAACTCCGCACGTTACCTTGACATAGTCCGAGGTCACATTGTTATGGGAGACGCACTGCATCCTGTCAGTAAGATAAGAGTTAAACCAAGACAAGGCTAAGTCTGACATACCAATACGTGTTTTGATACGCTCTAATAAAATATTATGATCGACGGTATCGAAAGCGGCGCTAAGATCAAGAAGCAGCAACATAGATGACGCATCAGAATCCATCGTTAGCAATAGATCATTAGTCATTTTTGCGAGGGCTGTCTCCGTAGAGTGATTTGCCCTGAAACCGGATTGAAAAGGTTCACAGAGATTGTTAGTCACTAAGTGTTCATTTAGCTGCTGTGCAACAGTTTTTTCGAGAATTTTGGAAATAAACGGAAGGTGGGAGACCGGTCGGTAGTTTACCATGAGGTCAGGATCGAGGTTAGGTCTTTTGAGCAGAGGATGAATAACCGCTTTTTTGAATGCTAGGGGAACAGTGCCGGAGGAAAGTGATAAGTTTATAATATTTAACACTGATGGACCTAATAATACAAACAGTTCCTTGATAAGTTTCCCAGGAAGTGGGTCAAGTAAACATGTTGTTTGTTTTATCCCACTTACACGCTGTAATAATTCCTCTAATGTTATTTCATCAAAAATAGAGAGACTATTTTGGAGGGCAGTGTCCGTCGTATATACAGTCGTATTTGTGTTAATAGAGCCCAGTTGTAGCTGGGATGCGTTGTCTTTAATCTCCTTTCTAATGAGTTCAATTTTCTTATTAAAGAAATTCATAAAATCATCTGCCGAGTGGGTGGAGCTACTGGGAGGAGTCCCTTGTTGGGTTAGCGATGCTACTGTACTAAACAGAAATTTAGGATCGTTTTTGTTGAGGCGGATGAGATTTGAGTAGTATTTAGCTTTAGCTAAGGTAAGCATGCGTTTATAAGTTATTAAACTATCACTCCATGCTTGATGGAAAACCTCAAGTTTAGTCGCGCGCCATTTGCGTTCCAGTTTTCTACATGATAATTTATGAGCTCTAATTTCTTCTGTAAACCATGGGGTGCGCCTTTTAGGGGCCCTTTTTTGCTTTAGCGGTGCTATACTATCAATAATTTCGCGCAAGGCATCGTCAAAGTTGTTAGTGAGTTTATCAATAGAGCCGACATAATTTAATAATAATAATATATATAACAATGGGAAACAACGATAATACAAAAAAGACTGCTATATGATTTATTAGTTGGAAAGCTAAGGGGCTAAACGGACATTTTAAAGGAGCCAGGATATTTATTCACCTTAAACGCTTAAAAAGTGACATTGCCTTTTTTTCCAACAAACCCACCTATTAATCAAAGACCAATTCAGACTGAAAAAGGGCTGGGTTGGCCATGTGTTCCACTCAAATTTTGACTCCACATCACGTGGCACTGGCATAGTGATACATAAAAGAACACAGTTTAGTGCAGCTAACAGTTTACTCTAGATCCACAATCAGAATCAGAATCAGAATAGTTTTTATTGCCATCGTTTGAGAACAGGTTCACAAACTAGGAATTTTTCTTGGCGCAATCGTGTAACATAAAACACATATAACACAGAAAACAAGAAAGATTTCTAACTGGACTCCTTTACCAATGACCTGCTGTGCTGATTAATGTTTACGCCCCTAATTGGGACGACGATAACTTTATGTGGAAAATATTCTCATTAATCCCAAACCTAAACTCACAACAACTGATCTTCGGAGGAGACCTAAACTGTATGATTGACTCTGTGCTCGACTAAATCTAAAAACATTTCAAGGATGGCCAGGCTGCTGTCAACCTACATGGACTAGATTAGGAGTGTTGACCCTCAGCGTTTCATACTCCCTCAAAGCAAGGCTTTGTCCTTCTTGTCCCCTGTGTACCATTCATGTAGTAGAATAGTACAATACTGTAGTTCTCCTTCCCTAAATTATCTAAAATAAACTGGACCTTCAAACACAAAACAATGTATTAACATCAGAAAAAATAGAACGTCTCCTGCTAAAATCACGAGGGTGTATCTATGAACAAGAGGAAAAAGCCCAACAACTTAAATGTCGCTCAGCATCTCAACAAATTCCGCAAATACGGAAAATTAATGGAGAAATAAGTACTGACATAGAAGAAATCAACAAAGCATGCTCTTTATTTTACTCAAAGCTATATGGAGAGTGAACTCCACAAAATTCCCGGGGTCATCATTGACGAATACCTCAATTTCAAATGTCACATTAGCCATCTGTTAAACAAATTATCCAAATATGTTGGCCTGTTCTTTCACCTTCGTCAATATCTTCCTCTTTATGCTCTACTTTATACAAAACTCTCTTTCAACCACATCTAAACTACTGTAATGTTATCTGGTGTAACACCTTCCCTATCCTACCTATAGAGGCTTTGCAGACTTTGTGTTGTGCCGCCATCTTGCCGGTCAACCGGTCAGCTCGTTCCTACGTGTTTGTACAGATTCAGTTTGATTTCTGCACTACATTTTCACCGATTTCATCCGAATCATGGCTGATTTGCTATCCAATGAAGTTGTGCATTTGGATGAAGAGTCCAAGAAACGTTACCGAGAGAAGTTGAACCTTGTCGGCACAACGGATCCGTACCTTTTACCGAGAAGCATGCTAAAATCACCTGAGCATTTTGCAACAGCCGACCTGCCTGATCTCTCATATCCAGACATTTATAATTACCTCGTCGATTCACCATCTCCGTACACTGGAAAGGACCTTAAGGCATACAAGAGTCTGGATGCCTACAAGTATTTTACAGCAGGTTTTGTGCATGATGGCCTGATATGGCAGATTCCAAACAAGAATCGATTTCTTCTCATGACCAAGGTAAGGAAAAACCACACACAGAAGAGCCTACTGTCTGTTTACAAATCCGCGTGGTAGTAACAGTGTGATTGTGGTGAATAGTTTGTTTACATACCTGATATGAAGTGTTCATTGCATATCCTTGTGTAAATCGTAGGTTTCCATCGTTCACGACAAATCGCAGCGATCCATTTATCGCGTTTTTTTATGTTTGCCGGGAATCTATAGAAGCTAAGATTTGGTTTATCGCCTCGTCTGTTGCTACATCCAACAGCACAGCAGGTTTCTGGCAATTCCAAGCTCAAATAGCAGCAGATCTAACAAGAAAGCGTGTGTGAGTCGTTGACCGGCACTGAACTGGTGACCGGCAAGATGGCCGCCAAGCTAATGGGCGTGGCTGATGACGTCAGCTGCAAAGCCTCTATACAAATTAGAATCCATGCAAAAGAAAATCATACGGGCCCTGTCATGGTCCAAGTTTAATGCCCCCACTCCACATCTATTTCATAATTATCATCTCTTAAGACTGACAGAGTTCAATATTTATGACAATGCTTGTCTAACCTATCAAGTCATCCACAGGCTGAATCTCAGGCTCTGTAGCTTGGTTCCTATCTATCTTCCCCAGCATGCCCACAACACTCCTAACTTTGACCTGATATCAGGTAAACATGGTCTACTGGCTTGTACTGCTCCAAGTGTTGCATGCAGGGGACCAAAGATCTGGAACCGGCCTGATGAGAGCCTCAGGATACTGTATTCATTAACCAAATTCAAAAAGAAACTGAAATCATACCTATTAACCACCTATCTCTAATGTCTCATGTGAATGACTAGTGCTCCTTCAGAGGATTAGCATTGTCACATGTGGCTTCAGGGTAGACTACTGTTGGGTTGTGCGTGGTTAAATGTAGGTATGTATGTATGTATGTGTATACTTGCTTTTGTGCTCCTATTTTGTGTTTGTCGCATCGCGTTTTTGTGCTTGCCACCATGTTTCAGCATTCCATGCATATACTGACCTCTGGACCCCCTGCCAAAAGCTTCTTCTAGCTTATCTGGGGGACCCTTTCACTTACCACCATCCTTAAATGGATATTCACTACTGCTGTAATCGTAATATGGTATTGTGAATAAACTTGAAACTTGAACTTGAAACTATATGCATCAGAAAACATTAAAGATGGTACTGAAATGGAAAGTTTTCTAAATAGATCTGAGCTTCCAAGTATAACAGGCAGAAGTCACTGCCGCAATAATGGCACTGCAAGACGGTAAAACACCCGGCACAGATGGCTACCCATTTGAATTCTGTGAAAAGTTTGCTGCCAAGTTATCCTCCATCTTCTAAGTGAAGCATCGATTGGTCTTTTGCTGAAACCAGACAAACTAAACACTGAATGTGGCTCATATCGGCCCGTTTCCCTTCTAAAATATGATGTAAAAATGTTTGCAAAACCCTCGCCTTCCAATTGGAAGATAATATGCATGACATGATTTCTATAGACCATCTTAGGGCGCCATTCTTTTACAAACAGTCGCTGACTTGAAAACACTATCCACTCTCCCGCCTCCAGTAGGGTCCCTGAGGTGATTACCGCGCTCGACGCAGAAAAAGCTTTTGATGGGTTGGGAATGGGGGTATAAATTTGCAAGTCTTGGGAAATTTTGGATTTGGCCCAAATCTCATCTCATTGATCAAACTGCGATACACTTCACCAAAAGACTCTGTAATTACAGACGGCAAACAATCAAAGTATTTCCAACTGTCAAGAGGGACTCGTCAGGAACGCCCCCTCAGCCCTTTATTATTTGATTTGGCTATAGAACCTTTGTCCAAACACTCCTAAATCATTACCATAATACAATAAGTGGTATCCATAGAAGTGGACAGGAACATAGCGTATCTTTGTACGCAGATTATCTATTAATGTATGTATCAGACCCCTTTAAGTATATAAGCATTATCGAAACCTTGAGAAGGCTTGGCACATTCTCTGGGTATAAACTGAATCTTAGTCAAAGTAAATGTTACCCAGTTAATGACCTGGCCCTTTTCAATCAATCAATCAAAGTTTATTTATATAGCCCTAAATCTCTGAAGTGTCTCAAAGGGCTGCACAAGCCACAAGGACATCCTCGGCTCAGATCCCACATCAGGGTAAAAACTCAACCCAATGGGATACAATGAAAAACCTTGGAGGGGACCGCAGATGTGGGGACCCCCAACCCCACCCCCAACCCCACCTGGGCGACCGGTGCAATGAACGTCGAGTGGATCTAGTATTTTTGATGCAGGACAACGTTCTGCCATTCCAAATGACCAGAAATGGCTTTAAATATTTGGGTATTAATATTACCAGGAACATGCTAAACCTTTACCAAGAAAATTTGAACACGTTGTTTGAAAGAGTTAAACTACACCTGAGAAGAAGGAAGTCACTTCATCTATCCTCCAGGAAAAGTAAACTGTATCAAAATGGATGTGCTGCCCAAATTTCTTTACTTGTTTCAGTGTATCCCAATCTACCTACCAAAATATCTCTTTAAAACCATTAATAAAGCCCTAACCTCCTTTTTATGGGATGGTGGAAAACCCAGAATACGATTAGAACGACTAGTCAAAAGGTGGCATGGCACTTCCAAACTTTACAAAAATATTACAAAAATGATATATTGGCTCCACACTCCCGACTCAGATACCACATCCTGTATCTCTACATCTCTCCAGGCCCTGGTGACCTCAGATCTCCCACTTACTATTTCAGACTTCGGTAATAGCCCAGTTGTGATAAATACCTTCAGAATGTGGTCTCAACGCAGATCAACAATGTTGTACATATAGGCCCAATACTTACTAATCATCTCTTCCCTGCTGCAAAATCAGATTCAGAATTCCTTCGATGGCAACGGCTAGCTATTCGTAGTGAAGTGTATTTCTGGTCTTGTCATCCTCGTCCGGATAGAAGGGTGACATGGCAGTGTGGCTGGATCAAAAGAGACGTCGGAGACTCTTTACTGAACCAAAAGTTGCTTTATTACAAGCGAGCGTCCTTATACAGGATTGCAGTTCCCTGGAGGAGGTCAGGTCAAGAAAATGGGGCACTCCTGACTTGGAGAAGCCAAAACATCAGTTTTGTATTCCTCCTTCCTGTCTCTCTGTGTGTGTGCTAAGTCAGGAGAGCACATCCTGACCATAAAATGAGATGTTCAAGTGTCTGGGAAAACAACTGCTTCATGTCATAACTTAAATGTTGGCGTTGAACTAGACAGGTAGTCTCTACACAAGGATACGGCTATCACTTTTGCATTCCGAAGTCCCAATCTGGCCCTCTTTCCTACGAATGTCACCTGCCAATGTCAAACTAAGGAGCCATATGTTAATATATGCTCAAACTGAAATACCACTATATACTTAAACTTGGTGGTTTGCGTTCTCCAAGATGAATATGAACATTCACCATACAGTTGTGCTCATACGTTTACATACCCTGGGAGAATTCATGATTTCTTGGCCATTCTTCAGAGAATATGAATGATAACACAAAAACCTTTCTTCCACTCATGCTTAATGGTTGTGTGAAGCTATTTATTGGCAAACAACTGTGTTTACTCTTTTTAAATCAAAATGACCAAAGAAAGTACCCAAATGACCCTGATAAAAGTTTACATACCCTAGTGACTTTGATCTGATAACATGCACAAAAGTTGACACAAACAGGTTTGAATGGCTAATCAAGGCTCCAATCCTCACCTGTGACATGTTTGTTTGTAATTAATGTGTGTGTATAAAAGGTCAGTGAGTTTCTGGGCTTCTGACAGACCATTGCATCTTTCATCCAGTGCTGCACACATCTTTCTGGATTCTGAGTCATGGGGAAGGCAAAAGATTTGTCAAGTCTTGGGAAATTTGGATTTGGCCCAGAAGAAAGCCATTTCTGCGCAAATGTCACAAAGTATAAATATATATATATAAATATGTATATATACATATGTATATACATATAAATATATAAATATAAATATATATATATAAATATATATATATAACTATATATATATATATATACATATATATATATATATAGTTATATATATAGTTATATATAACTATATATATATATATATAAATATATATATATATATATATATATATATATATATATATATATATATATATATATATATATATATATATATATATATATATATATATATATATATATATAGTTATATATATATATATATAACTATATATATATATATATATAACTATATATATATATATATATATATATATATATATATATATATATATATATATATATATATATATATATATATATATATATATATATATATACACTACCGTTCAAAAGTTTGGGGTCCCCCAAACAATTTTGTGGAATAGCCTTCATTTCTAAGAACAAGAATAGACTGTCGAGTTGCAGATGAAAGTTCTCTTTTTCTGGCCATTTTGAGCATTTAATTGACCCCACAAATGTGATGCTCCAGAAAGTCAATCTGCTCAAAGGAAGGTCAGTTTTGTAGCTTCTGTAACGAGCTAAAGTGTTTTCAGATGTGTGAACATGATTGCACAAGGGTTTTCTAATCATCAATTAGCCTTCTGAGCCAATGAGCAAACACATTGTACCATTAGAACACTGGAGTGATAGTTGCTGGAAATGGGCCTCTATACACCTATGTAGATATTGCACCAAAAACCAGACATTTGCAGCTAGAATAGTCATTTACCACATTAGCAATGTATAGAGTGTATTTCTTTCAAGTTAAGACTAGTTTAAAGTCATCATCATTTAAAAGTACAGTGCTTTTCCTTCAAAAATAAGGACATTTCAATGTCACCCCAAACTTTTGAACGGTAGTGTATATTGTTGTGTCGACCAGCATTCCTCCAATGGGGAATTCAAATTGCTAGTCCCAGATTCTTTTTATGGCAATAAGCTGATGTTTATATTCAATCAACAGGCAGCAGTTGGTATGTTGTGGTTTATTCTCCAAGCTTAGAGGACAAACCTGAGACCAATCCAGCACACCAGCGTTCCCCATATATATATATATATATATATATATATATATATATATATATATATATATATATATATATATATATATATATATATATATATATATATATATATATATATATATATACATACATATACACAGCCTGGCCCCTGGGCAATTTTTTTTAACCCAATGCGGCCCCCGAGTCAAAAAGTTTGGGGACCCCTGCTGTAATAGCTGCCACCAGTGGACCGACGTCATATTGACCCCTATGGGTTAGGAACGGGATGGCACTTCAGGTTCAAATACTTTTGGGAATGTAGCGTATTTGTCACGTACTTGTATGTCAAACAACAACGCTTGTTCCCGCCCCCCCGTGGAGTCATCAATAAAGAAGTGTTTACTTGTTTGGATCACTCCACTTTGCTGCGATGCAAGCAAATGACTCCCCGCAGGAAATGCAGCTGTGATGTTCCTAATTACTGAGCGGCGCGCTCCACGACGTCGCCGCTCACCTGCTCGGCCTGGCTTCCTGTCTTCACACGTGTCGGCCTCCAGACGTCACGCGCAGACATGAATGTAACACCACAGCACATGATTAATACGAGTCAAGCAACAACAACAACAATGATGTATCAGCAACACCTTTTATGTAATGCATGACTCCCAAAAACAAAAATCCGGCACCGGCAGTGAGAATGTTTCTTATATAACGAACACGTCCAACGTTACGCTCCTTTTTGCGTGAAACAAGCCTCTAAAATAACACCCGCACTGACTATCAGTTTCCATTTGGCTTTTAATTGCCTTCCTGTCACCGCGGCGTGCTGGCTAATTAAAAGCGGACAATTAGAAAAAGGGGAAATTGTGGAAGTGAGCGAGCCGGGAAGGAAGAGGAAGTGACACTGTGATTAATAGGGGACAGAAAAATGCCACAACAAGGTTGAACTTCCTTCCCCAGCTCAATCACAAAGTTCATATCACCTCTTTCCCCACAAAAACACTTCCCTATTTGATCTGCTATTTTTCGGGTCTATTTATGGCGACTGAAATCCCCCAAGAGCGGCAGCGTGCTCCACTTCTTGCACGCCGCCATGCTGCATACTAAACATAGACTTGTGTGAAGACCTCAGGCCACGGCTGCACCTGCGTGGATTAGACGCTCGCTAATCCGCTCATCTCACCTCAAGTCAGATTATGTCTGGGAGTGTTGGCAGCGTCTAACAATACAGCTGGATTTCATGTAGGTTTTGTTGTTGTTGTTGTTGTTGCTGTCATGGTGGGGGGGGGGGGGTACTGTTAAGTGCTGCACTTTACTGGAGTCTAAACATTGCCTTGCTCAATCCCACTCTGACTCTTATTTGCCACCAAACCACGTTATTATAAATGTCTGGAGCCACAAAAAATGAAAAGACTTATATAAGTGTTAAATGATGTCAACACATGATGTAAGTGTCTATATTAGCTGTATTAGCCTAATATCAAAATGACTTTAAAAATCTTATATAAGTGTTATAATGAAGACAACACATGATGTAAGTGTCTATATTAGCCTACTATCAAAATGACTTTAAAAGTCTTATATAAGTGTTATAATGAAGGCAACACATAATGTAAGTGTCTATATTAGCTATATTAGCCTACTATCAAAATGACTTTAACAGTCTTATATAAGTGTTATAATGAAGGCAACACATGATGTAAGTGTCTATATTAGCTATATTAGCCTACTATCAAAATGACTTTAACAGTCTTATATAAGTGTTATAATGAAGGCAACACATGATGTAAGTGTCTATATTAGCTATATTAGCCTACTATCAAAATGACTTTAAAAGTCTTATATAAGTGTTATAATGAAGACAACACATGATGTAAGTGTCTATATTAGCTATATTAGCCTACTATCAAAATGACTTTAAAAGTCTTATATAAGTGTTATAATGAAGACAACACATGATATAAGTGTCTATATTAGCTATATTAGCCTACTATCAAAATGACTTTAAAAGTCTTATATAAGTGTTATAATGAATGCAACACATGATGTAAGTGTCTATATTAGCTATATTAGCGTACTATCAAAAAGACTTTGAAATCCTTATATAAGTGTTATAATGAAGACAACACATGATGTAAGTGTCTATATTAGCCTACTATCAAAATGACTTTAAAAGTCTTACATAAGTGTTATAATAAAGGCAACACATGATGTAAGTGTCTATATTAGCTATATTAGCCTACTATCAAAATGACTTTAAAAGTCTTATATAAGTGTTATAATGAAGACAACACATGATGTAAGTGTCTATATTAGCCTACTATCAAAATGACTTTAAAAGTCTTATATAAGTGTTATAATGAAGACAACACATGATGTAAGTGTCTATATTAGCCTACTATCAAAATGACTTTAAAAGTCTTATATAAGTGTTATAATGAAGACAACACATGATGTAAGTGTCTATATTAGCTATATTTGCCTACTATCAAAATGACTTTAAAAGTCTTATATAAGTGTTATAATGAAGGCAACACATGATGTAAGTGTCTATATTAGCTATATTAGCCTACTATCAAAATGACTTGAAAAGTCTTATATAAGTGTTATAATGAATGCAACACATGATGTAAGTGTCTATATTAGCTATATTAGCCTACTATCAAAATGACTTGAAAAGTCTTATATAAGTGTTATAATGAATGCAACACATGATGTAAGTGTCTATATTAGCTATATTAGCCTACTATCAAAATGACTTTAAAAGTCTTATATAAGTGTTATAATAAAGGCAACACATGATGTAAGTGTCTATATTAGCTATATTAGCCTTTGCTGACCCCCGACATATACTGTATACTTACATTGTATATGTAAAGCTTCAATGGAAGTGTTTGGATGTTTTTTGAAGGGCTTCATAGGCAGAATAGCGACGCTCGTGTAGGCTCCATTGTAGGCAAACCTTTGTTTGCATTTAATTAATATTCAGAATGCATCAAAAGAAAAAAAAGATTGTCGTCATGTCTTTCATAATGATTGTGAATGATAGGCCAATAGTTGACAGTAGCACTATACATGATCATAATACCAGGGCGTCCAGTGAGGGGCATTTTGTACTCCCTGGTCCCAGGAAGAATGCATTGTGGAAATCTTTTATTTATAGATCTGTATCGCTGTGGAATAACCTGCCTCCAATTCTCACTGGCATTGAAAGTAAACACATTTTTAAAAGGAAAATTATATTTTATCTGAGTCTGTAAATTAGTTTTCTTGTTGATGATTTGTGTTTGGTTTTGTATTGTGTAGTTATATTTATATGGTCATTATTATTATGTGACTGTAAATTGTTTGTTTGTTTTCTTATTGATGCTTTTATTTGTTTCTGTATTGTGTAGTTATAATTATATGCTTTTACTTGTAATTGTATTGAGTTTGAGGAGCCCAGGAAGACTAGTGGGTTGTTGTGGCAACCAATAATGGGGATCATTAATAAACATAAAAAAAATAGGCAAAATTCCTCAAAAAAGTGAGGTTTAGTTCTCCTTCGTATAGTTTTTTTCCCCCCAACGTCTGTGCTATTCACGTCACAGCTGGTGTCACGTGGAAGCAAAGTGAGCTGATTTGCATGACCAAGCAGCCGGGTGCTGCTGTGTGCATCTCCTCTCCTGCTGTGAGACAAGACAGGAAAATGTCTTCATCAATCCCAAAGTTTCCCTTCTCCTTTCAGTTAAGACCGTTGTCATTATTATTAGTTTTTTCAAGGCCTACTGAAAGCCACTACTAGCGACCACGCAGTCTGATAGTTTATATATCAATGATGAAATCTTAACATTGCAACACATGCCAATACGGCCGGGTTAACTTATAAAGTGACATTTTAAAATTCCCGCCACACTTCCGGTTGAAAAACTCCTTTGGATATGATTTATGCGCGTGACGTCACAAAAGCAACGGAAGTGGTTGGACCCCATCGGACCCGATAGAAAAGCCTCTTGTTTTCTTCGACAAAATTCCACAGTATTCTGGACATCTCTGTTGGTGAATCTTTTGCAATTTGTTTAATGAACAATGGAGACTGCAAAGAAGAACGTTGTAGGTGGGATGGATCGGTGTATTAGCGGCTAAGTACAATACTGTAATATCTGTGATATTTGCATTAGTGTACTGTGTCTTTAAGGGTTTGGGGAACGCGCATGCGCGAGTGAGTTGGCGGAGAACTTGAGTGTGTGTGAGCGTGACTTTTGGCTAACAGCAGCTCGTGTATGTGTGTGCGTTACTTTTTGAACTACAACCAGTTACCGCTTTTTAATAAAGCGATTGAGCAGCGCTTCCTCGTCTGTGTGACTCCTTCTCCACTGCGGGGCATTACAATACTTACAGCAACACAACAAAGACTACTTACTACGCCTAGCCGATGCTTGCCGCCAAACCCACGGATGAAGTCCTTCGTCGTGCCGTTGATCGCTGGAATGCAGGTGAGCACAGCTGTTGATGGCTTTCTATCTTCATTTGAGAACGATGCTATCGCGCTAGCTCAGTAGCTAAGTGTGTCACCGATGTATTGTCTTGGAGATAAGTCACTTTAAATGTCCATTTCGCGTGCTCAACTCTCATTTTCAAGAGGATATAGTATCCGAGGTGGTTTCAAATACAAATCCGTGATTCACAATAGAAAAAGGAGACAGTACATAGTTCTGTGAGGTCTGGTTGCTAAGTTGCTAAGTTAGCTTCAATGGCGTCGTTAGCACAGCATTGTTAACCTTCTCCAGCCTGGAAAGCATTAACCGTGTATTTACATGTCCACGGTTTAATAGTATTGTTGATTTTCTATCTATCCTTCCAGTCAGGGGTTTATTTTTTTTGGTTCTATATGCAGTTAAAGCACAATGCTATCACGTTAGCTCGTAGCTAAAGCATTTCGCCGATGTATTGTCGTGGAGATAAAAGGCACTGCATGTCCATTTCGCGTTCTCGATTCTCATTTTCAAGAGGATATAGTATCCCAGGTGGTTTAAAATACAAATCCGTGATCCACAATAGAAAAAGGAGAGAGTGTGGAATCCAATGAGCCAGCTTGTACCTAAGTTACGGTCAGAGCGAAAAAAGATACGTCCATCACTGCCTCTCAAGTCCTTCACTGTAACGTTCCTCATCTACGAATCTTTCATCCTCGCTCAAATTAATGGGGTAATCATCACTTTCTCGGTCCGAATCTCTCTCGCTCCATTGTAAACAACGGGGAATTGTGAGGAATACTAGCTCCTGTGACGTCATGCTACTTCAAATTGTGAGGAATACTAGCTCCTGTGACGTCACGCTACTTCCGCTACAGGCAAGGCTTTTTTTTATCAGCGAGCAAAAGTTGCGAACTTTATCGTCGATTTTCTCTACTAAATCCTTTCAGCAAAAATATGGCAATATCGAGAAATGATCAAGTATGACACATAGAATGGATCTGCTATTCCCGTTTAAATTTTAAAAAATCATTTCAGTAGGCCTTTAATGGCCTCGCGCTTTCCTATCGGACCTGTTTTTAGCGTATCAACCCTGGCGGATCCTGAGGTCCTCTGGCACTGGCCTTTTACTTTGACCAAGTCATCATCGGCAGTCACTGGTAGTCGAGTATGACTGTCCTCAGAATGGATGGGTTCCCATTCGGGAGGACGCCTGAGCGTGACGTCTTGTAGCCTGGGGAGACTGACGCGCCTGCAGCCACCACACGGTCCTTGGCAGAGAGGGGCCTTGATCCAGTGGCATGGATCCATGACGACTGGAGACCACCCTCCGTTGCAGCCTTCATCCACCTTCAGTGCCGTTGTGACATGCAGTGTCATCCTCCGCCACTTCCACCGTTGAGGTCTTTGAAATGCTATTTAACCCATAGCTGGGACCCTGACAGGTACTACCACCCCGGGTCAGAGTGGACCTGGGAGCAATGATGACTGAGGGGTAACTCCACCTTCCCCAAAACTCCAGAACTCCCGAACTGAAGCCTCATCACCGGATGCAGTTTTGAGTCATACCCAGGACCGAGTACCACACCAAAGACTCCCTCATTTAGCCACTGTGGTCTCCTCAGCCTGCCAGAGAGCCTCAGGACTGCAGAGACCGCTGATATTTTTTAAAAAAATAAAAAGTTTGAATACAAACCTTTTCAATCAGGTTTTTTACTGATCATATCAAAATCTTTGTATGTTTTTTATTCTATTTTCTATTTTTCATTTATTCATTGCTCTTATGCCCTGATGTGGGATCTGTCATTGTGGCTTGTGCAGCCCTTTGAGACACTCGTGATTTAGGGCTGTATAAGAAAACATTGATTGATTGATTGATCGATTACTACTATTGTCAGGGTTGTCCCTGACAGTTTGGTCAAGTTTTAGTTTTTTCTCTGTGTTTGTTTTATTTCCTGTCATCACTCTTCTTTTGGTTCAGTTTCCTGTTTCTCTCTGAGTGCTGTCCCCTCAGCTGTGGCTGATTGGCACCGGGCCACATCTGGTGCCAATCAGCCAGCTGCTATTTATACCTGCCCTGCCCTCCAGTCACGGCTGGATTATTGTCATTTATACTTGTCGTTGTAGTTCTGTCTACTTCTGTCCACTCTGCTCCTGTCTTAGTTCATCCTGTTCGTTTCTTGCCACGTGAGTTTTGTTTATTCGTGTCACAGTAAGTGTTTTTGTTTCTTGTCCATAGTTTAGCTTTTGTGCTAGTTTCTGTTCATAGCCAAGTTTGTTCTCCGCCTTGTGCGCACCTTTTGTTTGTACCCTTTTGTTTGTTTTTGGTTATAGAGTTTAATTAAATCATGTTTTCTCGCACAATGCCTGCCGCCTTCTCTGCATCTTGGGGTTCGTCACCAACAAACTCTGACAACTATTAATCTCTCAATGTTATGTTTTTATTAATTAACTAATGTATTTTACATCTATTTTATATGTTTCATACAACTTTTTACATTTTAATGTTTTTTAGTGTGGACGCCTCAAAGCTGGCGTTTATCCTCAATCCTAAGTGCCGTGCCATCCATCCATCCATCCATTTTCTTCCGCTTATCCGAAGTCAGGTCGTGGGGACAGCAGCCTAAGCAGGGAAGCCCAGACTTTCCTCTCCTCAGCCACTTGGTCCAGCTCCTCCCGGGGGATCCCAAAGCGTTCCCAGGCCAGCCGGGAGACATAGTCTTCCCAACGTGTTCTGGTTCTTTCTCCTACCGGTCGGACGTGCCCTAAACACCTCCCTAGGGAGGCGTTCGGGTGGCATCCTGACCAGATGCCCGAACCACCTCATCTGGCTCCTCTCCATGTGGAGGAGCAACAGCTTTACTCTTGAGTTCCCCCCGGATGGCAGAGCTTCTCACCCTATCTCTAAGGGAGAGACCCGCCACCCGGCGGAGGAAACTCATTAGGGCTGCTTGTACCCATGATCTTGTCCTTTTGGTCATAACCCAAAGCTCATGACCATAGGTGAGGATGGGAACGTAGATCGACCGGTAAATTGGAGCTTTGCCTTCCGGCTCAGCTCCTTCTTCACCACAACGGATCGATACAGCGTCCGCATTACTGAAGACGCCGCACCGATCCACCTGTCGATCTCATCATCCACTCTTCCCTCACTCGTGAACAAGACTCCCAGGTACTTGAACTCCTCCACTTGGGGTAAGATCTCCTCCCCAACCCGGAGATGGCACTCTACCCTTTTCCGGGCGAGAACCATGGACTCAGACTTGGAGGTGCTGATTCCCATCCCAGTCGCTTCACACTCAGCTGTGAACCGATCCAATGAGAGCTGAAGATCCTGGCCAGATGAAGCCATCAGGACCACATCATCTGCAAAAAGCAGAGACCTAATCCTGCAGCCACCAAACCAGATCCCCTCAACACCCTGACTGCGCCTAGAAATTCTGTCCATAAAAGTTATGAACAGAATCGGTGACAAAGGGTAGTGCCGTGCCATCTTTTGTTATTGTCAATATTGTCGTGTGTGTGTGTGCCGGTTTCATTTTTGAGCTCACGCCAGCGAGTGAAAGCCAGGGCAATGTTGATCCTGACTGTCCTTTTGTCCAGGTTAGCTCCGTTTTTTGTTTTTTTTTGTCTCCTCAGGCAATATTTTCCTTTCTTTGGTTGTGTCTTCTCCCCGCCATCTTTGTTGTAGCGGTGTAGCGTGCAAGGACGGGAGTGGAAGAAGTGTCAAAAGATGGCGCTAACTGTTGTAATGACATTCACACTTTACTTCAATCAATAACGGAGCAGCATCTCCTCATCCGGAAACAACAACAAGGCCGGAAATGTGTCCCGTGAAAAAACGTCTGACCGGAACTCTCTAATAACTAAAGTTCCTTGGGTGAATAATGTAAAGTCACTACACCGGTATGTTTTAGTGCTTTCATGGTGAGTTTACTGACAGATATAAGTAAGAACTTTACACTACTTTATATTACAAATGGCAACAGCAGTAGATGAATACCACATACCACATCTTTTTATCGACTACAATGGCAAACGTGCACATGTTCAGTACTTATGCAGATCCCAAATACAGATCAGCAGGTAACAGAAGGTAGAAAAGTTTATTTTGCATAATATTGTGAAACAAAACGGCAGAAAATATGTCTGCTAATGGGTGCCATTTTGTGGTCCTTATACACACACCATAATAATATTCATATGTTTAATGCGCCAACAATCCCTCAAGCGGTGTGGCTTCATAGCTTACCGAAGTCGTACTAAAAACTTTTTTGACAGATTTTTGAGCGCCGTGTGTAATGTTCTATATTCTCAATGGAACATTTAAAGTTGTGGTGTTGTTTACTGACGTCATCTTGCAGTTTACAAATATCTCTTATGTGTGACTGCCATCTACTGGTCACACTTATCAATACACCATGCACCAAATAAAATAGCTTCGAGGTCGGTAAGCACAACCAGAATTATTCCGTACATTAGGCGCACCGGCTTATAAAGCGCACTGTCGATTTTTGAGAAAATGAAAGGACTTTAAGTGCTTCTTATAGTCGGAAAAATACAGTACATTTAATGTTTTAACCAAAATTAAATAGGTTTTATTGGGGTTTATTTACCTTTTGAGGAATTAGTCATATTTTAATCTTTCTAAATGCAAAAAAAAATGTTAAGATTATTGTTTTGAAGTCTACAACTTGCACACTGAACTCACTTTGGCTTCTACTGATGATTGATGAGCAGCAAATACTTCTTGGATCTGCTTCGCTGTCTTTTGATTAGTGGATTCCAACACTCCAGCACGCCGTCAGTCTTTATTTCCTGCTTGGAATGCTGCACGTTGTCATAGAAGTGACAGAAAATGCCTGCCTTCATGCCAAATCCCTCGTCGAACTGACGCACCGGCGAGGAGAAATACCGCCGGCTTTGTTGGAGCTCTGTGGTCATGTTGTTCAATGTCCACCATTCACTCACAAAATGAAGAGGTAATCCCTCCACCGAGGCAGACAGAGTCCATTATTCCTGCAGGTGTCCACGCTTCAATTAAGAGGCTAATAGAGCTCACCCGATGAATCACTCCTCAGGTATGGCCACATAGCACTGCTGATGACACCACATTGCAGCACGGACTTTTTCATTATGCCAAAGCTCGTTTCTTCTCCGCCATCTTAATTCTTACCATCATCTATTCTCTTTTAAAGCCACCTTATGGGGGCAAGACTTTATTTGGACATGTGAAAGATGGAGATGGGCAATAAAAGCTGGATTAACGGAGAGGAACACGGCAGGAGTAGTTCAAGTGACGCTGAGATCTTATTATTCATGCGTTCGTTACGTCTCGTCTCCATTACTGTAACCTATTATTGTCATGTCTCCCTTTGTCTAGCATTAATATATTACACTTGCTACGAAATGCTAGACCTTTGACGAGAACAAGAGAGTTTGATCATATTATGCCTATACTGTATATACCTTCATATATATAGGTATATATATACATATATACCTACATACATACCTATACTGGCTCACCTGCACTGGCTTCCTGTGCACTTAAGATGTGACTTTAAGGTTTTACTACTTAGGTATAAAATACTACACGGTCTATCTTGCTGATTGTATTGTACAATATGTCCCGGCAAGACATCTGCCTTCAAAGAACTCCTGCTTATTAGTGATTCCCAGAGCCCAAAACAAGTCTGCGGGCTATAGAGCGTTTTCTATTGGGGCTCCAGTACTCTGGAATGTTCTAGCAGTAACAGTTAGAGATGCTACCTCAGTAGAAGCATTTAAGTCCCATCTTAAAACTCATTTGTATACTCTAGCCTTTAAATAGACCCCCCTTTTAGACCAGTTGATCTGCCGTTTATTTTCTGCTCTGCCCCTTTCCTTTGCGTGGAGGGGGGGGCACAGATCCGGTGACCACAGATGATGCATTAGCTGTCCAAAGTGGGGACCCAGGGTGGACCACTCATCTGTGCATCAGTTTATGACGTCTCTGTGCTGCTGACATGTCTCCACTCAAGATGATCTCCTGCTGGTCCCACTATGGACTGGACTCTCACTATTATGTTAGATCCACTATGGACTGGACTCTCACACTATTATGTTAGATCCACTATGGACTGGACTCTCACTATTATGTTAAATCCACTATGGACTGGACTCACACTATTATGTTAGATCCACTATGGACTGGACTCTCACACTATTATGTTAGATCCACTATGGACTGGACTCTCACACTATTATGTTAGATCCACTATGGACTGGACTCTCACTATTATGTTAGATCCACTTTGGATTGGACTCTCAATATTATGTTAGATCCACTATGAACTGGAATCTCACACTATTATGTTAGATCCACTATGGACTGGACTCTCACTATTATGTTAGATCCACTATGGACTGGACTCTCACTATTATGTTAGATCCACTATGGACTGGACTCTCACACTATTATGTTAGATCCACTATGAACTGGACTCTCACACTATTATGTTAGATCCACTATGGACTGGACTCTCACACTATTATGTTAGATCCACTATGGACTGGACTCTCACTATTATGTTAGATCCACTATGGACTGGACTCTCACACTATTATGTTAGATCCACTATGGACTGGACTCTCACTATTATGTTAGATCCACTATGGACTGGACTCTCACTATTATGTTAGATCCACTTTGGATTGGACTCTCAATATTATGTTAGATCCACTATGAACTGGAATCTCACACTATTATGTTAGATCCACTATGGACTGGACTCTCACTATTATGTTAGATCCACTATGGACTGGACTCTCACACTATTATGTTAGATCCACTATGAACTGGACTCTCACACTATTATGTTAGATCCACTATGGACTGGACTCTCACACTATTATGTTAGATCCACTATGGACTGGACTCTCACTATTATGTTAGATCCACTATGGACTGGACTCTCACTATTATGTTAGATCCACTATGGACTGGACTCTCACACTATTATATTAGAACTACTCAGTGGTCTAGTGGTTAGAGCGTCCGCCCTGAGATGGGTAGGTTGTGAGTTCAAACCCCGGCCGAGTCATACCAAAGACTATAAAAATGGGAGCCATTACCTCCCTGCTTGGCACTCAGCATCAAGGGTTGGAATTGGAGGTTAAATCACCAAAAATGATTCCTGGGCGCGGCCACCGCTGCTGCTCACCGCCCCCCTCACCTCCCAGGGGGTGGAACAAGGGAATGGGTCGAATGCAGAGGACACATTTCACCCCACCTAGTGTGTGTGTGACTATCAGTGGTACTTGAACTGGGGTGCAAGGTAAGGTGCACCCTGGACAAGTCAACACAGATCATTATTCACATTCACACATTAAAGCCACTTCAGAGCTGCCAATCAAGCAAAAAGTCATCAAATAAATTAACTCGTTAAATTAAACCCATAAATATGCCTTGGGAAAGTAATGGTGTGTTTTATATGATCCGTCTTTGTTGTTAAACATTGGAAATGAAATGAATAATAAAGTAAGCTGCAGACTCTGAAGAGCAATATTCAGTCGCCACGCTTCAGCGATGAAGAAGACTTTATTCCAACACCATCACTTTGCTTTCAGTGTCCAGATATCTCACGCATTTTAATTGAAATGAGAATCTGCTCTGATGGACCGTCAGAGCGGCTCAGGCGGGCGACAAAGAGAATAAGGTATGCTGATTGTCGTCACTCACCTTGAGGTGGGTTAGCGACAGAAGCCACTTAATCCCGCCTCCTTGCACCGAGGAACCAGACATTTTGCAGACGCCATCTTGGTTCAAACTCCCGCCTTCTCCTTTAAGTGCAATGAAAGCCTTCAGATGGAGCGCCACGTGTTTAATGATCACGTTATAGTCTCTTTACGGTGGTGCCAGAACACATGATGATCATGTTATAGTCTCTTTACGGTGGTGCCAGAACACATGATGATCATGTTATAGTCTCTTTACGGTGGTGCCAGAACACATGATGATCATGTTATAGTCTCTTTACGGTGGTGCCAGAACACATGATGATCATGTTATAGTCTCTTTACGGTGGTGCTAGAACACATGATGATCACGTTATAGTCTCTTTACGGTGGTGCCAGAACACATGAGGTGCATGCAGGAGGCTTTTCACACTTCATCAAGTAGAACCTTCAAATCCCCTCAAGTACCAGAACTTGGAATTTGGCCAAAGCTTTGATGGAAAGACGTCTGGAATTCTTGCAACACTTGCAACCACTGATGGAAATGTGGTAGTTTTTTAGTACAGCAACTGAAGTCCTGGCTGGCCCGTGTAACATACCTGAATCAACATCAATAGTACAACAAGATTGGAATTTACTCTACAAATTAGCTTCAGTGTTTAATGTTGTGTAGAACAGTGTTTTTCAACCTTTTATGAGCCAAGGCACATTTTTCCAGATAGTAGGCTAATATAGCTAATATAGACACTTACATCATGTGTTGCCTTCATTATAACACTTATATAAGACTTTTAAAGTCATTTTGATAGTAGGCTAATATAGCTAATATAGACACTTACATCATGTGTTGTCTTCAGTATAACACTTATATAAGACTTTTAAAGTCATTTTGATAGTAGGCTAATATAGCTAATATAGACACTTACATCATGTGTTGTCTTCAGTATAACACTTATATAAGACTTTTAAAGTCATTTTGATAGTAGGCTAATATAGCTAATATAGACACTTACATCATGTGTTGCCTTCATTATAACACTTATATAAGACTTTTAAAATCATTTTGATAGTAGGCTAATATAGCTAATATAGACACTTACATCATGTGTTGTCTTCAGTATAACACTTATATAAGACTTTTAAAGTCATTTTGATAGTAGGCTAATATAGCTAATATAGACACTTACATCATGTGTTGCCTTCATTAAAACACTTATATAAGACTTTTAAAGTCATTTTGATAGTAGGCTAATATAGCTAATATAGACACTTACATCATGTGTTGCCTTCATTATAACACTTATAT
This sequence comes from Entelurus aequoreus, assembly GCF_033978785.1. Taxonomy (NCBI): domain Eukaryota; kingdom Metazoa; phylum Chordata; class Actinopteri; order Syngnathiformes; family Syngnathidae; genus Entelurus; species Entelurus aequoreus. The sequence continues at coordinate 2,456,073 of NC_084740.1, forward strand.
AAGACTTTTAAAATCATTTTGATAGTAGGCTAATATAGCTAATATAGACACTTACATCATGTGTTGTCTTCAGTATAACACTTATATAAGACTTTTAAAGTCATTTTGATAGTAGGCTAATATAGCTAATATAGACACTTACATCATGTGTTGTCTTCATTATAACACTTATATAAGACTTTTAAAGTCATTTTGATAGTAGGCTAATATAACTAATATAGACACTTACGTCATGTGTTGTCTTCATTATAACACTTATCCATCCATCCATTTTCTACCGCTTGTCCCTTTTGGGGTTGCGGGGGCTATAAGACTTTAATTTTTTTGTATTTTTGGTCCGATATGACACTTTCAACATTCTGGGTTGCCCACCCCTGGTATAGGTCAATAATCAGCGTGTAAACCTGTAGGGGTCTAGGAGGCCTGGGTCATCTTGTCTTCTTTGCAGGGACTTCTAAGTACTTCTGCTTCAGAAGAAGCACACAGCTCACAATCTGAAGAAGCTGTCCTTCCACCAACTCCTCTTCTCAACACCAATCAAACGCACAAACCCGGCTGGGAAGCCGCAGGGTGTCGAGAGGTGGAGTTCAAACTTGTCTCACTTTCTCACTGCGAACTGCTGCCCTGCGGCGTGGCGTCACTCACATAAGCATACACTCACATAATCATACACTCACATAAACATACACCCACATAAGCATACACTCACATAAACATACACCCACATAAACATACACCCACATAAACATACACTCACATAAACATACACTCACATAAACATACACCCACATAAACATACACTCACATAAACATACACCCACATAAACATACACCCACATAAACATACACTCACATAAACATACACTCACATAAACATACACCCACATAAACATACACTCACATAAACATACACTCACATAAACATACACCCACATAAACATACACCCACATAAACATACACTCACATAAACATACACCCACATAAACATACACCCACATAAACATACACCCACATAAACATACACTCACATAAACATACACTCACATAAACATACACCCACATAAACATACACTCACATAAACATACACCCACATAAACATACACTCACATAAACATACACCCACATAAACATACACCCACATAAACATACACTCACATAAACATACACTCACATAAACATACACTCACATAAACATACACCCACATAAACATACACTCACATAAACATACACCCACATAAACATACACTCACATAAACATACACCCACATAAACATACACTCACATAAACATACACCCACATAAACATACACCCACATAAACATACACCCACATAAACATACACCCACATAAACATACACTCACATAAACATACACCCACATAAACATACACCCACATAAACATACACCCACATAAACATACACTCACATAAACATACACCCACATAAACATACACTCACATAAACATACACCCACATAAACATACACTCACATAAACATACACCCACATAAACATACACTCACATAAACATACACCCACATAAACATACACCCACATAAACATACACCCACATAAACATACACCCACATAAACATACACTCACATAAACATACACTCACATAAACATACACCCACATAAACATACACCCACATAAACATACACCCACATAAACATACACTCACATAAACATACACCCACATAAACATACACTCACATAAACATACACCCACATAAACATACACCCACATAAACATACACCCACATAAACATACACTCACATAAACATACACCCACATAAACATACACCCACATAAACATACACCCACATAAACATACACCCACATAAACATACACTCACATAAACATACACCCACATAAACATACACCCACATAAACATACACCCACATAAACATACACTCACATAAACATACACTCACATAAACATACACCCACATAAACATACACTCACATAAACATACACCCACATAAACATACACTCACATAAACATACACCCACATAAACATACACCCACATAAACATACACTCACATAAACATACACCCACATAAACATACACTCACATAAACATACACCCACATAAACATACACCCACATAAACATACACCCACATAAACATACACTCACATAAACATACACCCACATAAACATACACCCACATAAACATACACCCACATAAACATACACCCACATAAACATACACTCACATAAACATACACCCACATAAACATACACCCACATAAACATACACCCACATAAACATACACTCACATAAACATACACTCACATAAACATACACCCACATAAACATACACTCACATAAACATACACTCACATAAACATACACCCACATAAACATACACTCACATAAACATACACCCACATAAACATACACCCACATAAACATACACCCACATAAACATACACCCACATAAACATACACTCACATAAACATACACCCACATAAACATACACTCACATAAACATACACCCACATAAACATATACTCACATAAACATACACCCACATAAACATACACCCACATAAACATACACCCACATAAACATACACCCACATAAACATACACTCACATAAACATACACTCACATAAACATACACCCACATAAACATACACCCACATAAACATACACCCACATAAACATACACTCACATAAACATACACCCACATAAACATACACTCACATAAACATACACCCACATAAACATACACTCACATAAACATACACCCACATAAACATACACCCACATAAACATACACTCACATAAACATACACCCACATAAACATACACTCACATAAACATACACCCACATAAACATACACTCACATAAACATACACCCACATAAACATACACCCACATAAACATACACTCACATAAACATACACTCACATAAACATACACTCACATAAACATACACTCACATAAACATACACCCACATAAACATACACTCACATAAACATACACCCACATAAACATACACTCACATAAACATACACCCACATAAACATACACCCACATAAACATACACTCACATAAACATACACTCACATAAACATACACCCACATAAACATACACTCACATAAACATACACCCACATAAACATACACCCACATAAACATACACTCACATAAACATACACCCACATAAACATACACCCACATAAACATACACTCACATAAACATACACCCACATAAACATACACCCACATAAACATACACCCACATAAACATACACTCACATAAACATACACTCACATAAACATACACCCACATAAACATACACCCACATAAACATACACTCACATAAACATACACTCACATAAACATACACTCACATAAACATACACTCACATAAACATACACCCACATAAACATACACCCACATAAACATACACTCACATAAACATACACTCACATAAACATACACCCACATAAACATACACCCACATAAACATACACCCACATAAACATACACTCACATAAACATACACTCACATAAACATACACCCACATAAACATACACCCACATAAACATACACCCACATAAACATACACCCACATAAACATACACCCACATAAACATACACCCACATAAACATACACCCACATAAACATACACCCACATAAACATACACCCACATAAACATACACCCACATAAACATACACTCACATAAACATACACCCACATAAACATACACCCACATAAACATACACCCACATAAACATACACCCACACAGCTTTTCACACAATAATTCATGCAATGCAAACACAGACTTTACATGTAATGCTCATGAACTTCCTCTCTGGATGTGCATGAAACCAGCATGGCTTCCACCAGTGGATCTACAGGTATGTGGTGCAGCCGCTTCCAAGTCGCTTGTAGGCTCCCACACACACACCAGTGGATGGAACAAGTCCCACTTTGTTTCCATTACCGGCGAACACAAGATGCAACAATAGTGGTGGTACTAGTTGGCATACTCAAAGTATTACCACCATTTAGAAAGCAATAGACCATAAATCAGGGGTCAGTAATTCAAAATGTTGAAAGAGCATATTGGACCAAAAATGTAAGCAAAAAAAATCTGTCTGGAACCACAAAAAATTAAAAGTCTTATATAAGTGTTATAATATGAAGACAACACATGGTGTAAGTGTCTATATTAGCTATATTAGCCTACTATCAAAATGACTTTTAAAGTCTTATATAAGTGTTATAATGAAGACAACACATGATGTAAGTGTCTATATTAGCTATATTAGCCTACTATCAAAATGACTTTTAAAGTCTTATATAAGTGTTATAATGAAGGCAACACATGGTGTAAGTGTCTATATTAGCTATATTAGCCTACTATCAAAATGACTTTAAAAGTCTTATATAAGTGTTATAATATGAAGGCAACACATGGTGTAAGTGTCTATATTAGCTATATTAGCCTACTATCAAAATGACTTTAAAAGTCTTATATAAGTGTTATAATGAAGGCAACACATGGTGTAAGTGTCTATATTAGCTATATTAGCCTACTATCAAAATGACTTTAAAAGTCTTATATAAGTGTTATAATGAAGGCAACACATGGTATAAGTGTCTATATTAGCTATATTAGCCTACTATCTAAATTACTTTAAAAGTCTTACATGGGTGTTATAATGAAGGCAACACATGATGTAAGTGTCTATATTAGCTATATTAGCCTACTATCAAAATGACTTTAAAAGTCTTATATAAGTGTTATAATGAAGACAACACATGATGTAAGTGTCTATATTAGCCTACTATCAAAATGACTTTAAAGTCTTATATAAGTGTTATAATGAAGACAACACATGATGTAAGTGTCTATATTAGCCTACTATCAAAATGACTTTAAAAGTCTTATATAAGTGTTATAATGAAGACAACACATGATGTAAGTGTCTATATTAGCCTACTATCAAAATGACTTTAAAAGTCTTATATAAGTGTTATAATGAAGACAACACATGATGTAAGTGTCTATATTAGCCTACTATCAAAATGACTTTAAAAGTCTTATATAAGTGTTATAATGAAGGCAACACATGATGTAAGTGTCTATATTAGCCTACTATCAAAATGACTTTAAAAGTCTTATATAAGTGTTATAATGAAGACAACACATGATGTAAGTGTCTATATTAGCCTACTATCAAAATGACTTTAAAAGTCTTATATAAGTGTTATAATGAAGGCAACACATGATGTAAGTGTCTATATTAGTTATATTAGCCTACTATCAAAATTACTTTAAAAGTCCTATATAAGTGTTATACGTGTGGCGTAGTGGGTAGAGCAACTGTGCCAGAAACCTGAGGGTTGCAGGTTCGCTCCCCGCCTCTTACCATCCAAAAAATTGCTGCCATTGTGTCCTTGGGCAGGACACTTCACCCTTTGCCCCCGGTGCCGCTCACACCGGTGAAATGAATGATGAATGAATGGTAGGTGGTGGTCGGAGGGGCCGTAGGTGCAAACTGGCAGCCTCGCTTCCGTCAGTCAGCTGTGGCTACAAATGTAGCTTACCACCACCAGGTGTGAATGAATGATGGGTTCCCACTTCTCTGTGAGCGCTTTGAGTATCTAACAATAGAAAAAGCGCGATATAAATCTAATCCATTATTATTATTATAATTATAATGAAGACAACACATGATGTAAGTTTCTATATTAGCTATATTAGCCTACTATCAAAATGACTTTAAAAGTCTTATATAAGTGTTATAATGAAGACAACACATGATGTAAGTGTCTATAAAACAAAATTAGCCTACTATCAAAATGACTTTAAAAGTCTTATATAAGTGTTATAATGAAGACAACACATGATGTAAGTGTCTATATTAGCTATATTAGCCTACTATCAAAATGACTTTAAAAGTCCTATGTAAGTGTTATAATGAAGACAACACATGATGTAAGTGTCTATATTAGCTATAGTAGCCTACTATCAAAATGACTTTAAAGGTATTATATAAGTGTTAAAATGAAGGCAACACATGATGTAAGTGTCTATATTAGCTATATTAGCCTACTATCAAAATGACTTTAAAGGTATTATATAAGTGTTAAAATGAAGGCAACACATGATGTAATCCATAACTTAGAATAGCTACTTTTTTGTTTCACCTATCATAGTTAAATGATTGCATTTGTATATTAAGAAAAATCTTGTTGCAAAAAAACCCAGAATTGCTCTATGGTTAAGACTGCTGCCTCTCACGCAGTACTACTAGGTTCAAATCCATTACTTGGAAGACCTAGTTTTTTGTTTCACCTATATCACAGTTTAATGATTCCATTTGTATATGAGCCAAAATCACATCTTGCTATGATCCAGGATAGCTTATCTGTTAAGACTGCTTCCTCTCACTCTGTACTACTGGGTTCAAATCCATAACTTGGAAGGTCTTGTTTTTTGTCATCATCATCATTGTTAAATGATTGCATTTGTATATGAGTGAAAATCATGTCTTGATGGAACCCAGGATACCTCAATGGTCAACACTGTGGGCTCCAAATACAGGGGTACTGTGTTTGAGTCCCAATTGGTTTCATATGTAACTTAGGTTCAATATTTAGCTCCACCTCAATCGTAGTTTACTGCGACAGATGTGACGAGTCCATTAGTATTCCACAAAGACTCAGGATAGCTCAATGGTTAAGACTGCTGCCTCTCACTGAGTACTACTGGGTTCAAATCCATAACTAGGAAGAGCTTGTTTTTTGTCTCGCCTCGATCATAGTACACTGATTACATTTGTATATGAGCAAAAAACAAGCCTAATCGGGACCCAGGATAGCTCAATGGTCAACACTGTGGGCTCGTAATACATGGGTACTGAGTTCAAACCCCGTATAAGGAATCAGTAATTTGGCTGTATGGCGTCAAAACGACATACGTTGTGGGGTGTTTCTTCTCCCCCACACAGAGCAATGTTATGTGCTAGCTGTTTGAGTAACATATAGTTGAAAAATTAAGTCAACACTAAAGATAATAATAATCTAAAATAGATTGTCAAATAGTCAATGATGACACCTCAGGGGTTACCTGTGAGTGTGTGTGTGTGTGAGAATGAAAGTGTGTGTGTGTGTGAGAATGAATGAGTGTGTGTGAAAATGAGTGTAATTCCTGAGGTGGGTGGGAAGAGGAGTATAAAGTTAATAATAAAGAGCGTTGACCAATGAGCTCTCCTGGGTACAATTAAAATAAAATAGGTTAATTGTAATTGAATTAAAAAAAAAAGTTTATTAAATAATTATTTTAACATTACATGGGAGAGGTGACAGTCACAATATATGTCACCTTGAAGCCTCCAGACAGTTTTGTAAATTACATGTCAACCCACCCAGGATTCGAACCCAGCACCCTTCAACCTGAGTCAACAGCCTTAACCACTGGGCTATCCTAGGTCTTGTGTAGAGAATTTTTTTTTTCATACACAAATGTAATCGATGACTCCTTGCTCAGTAAAGTATGATGAGGTAGAACAAAATACCATTAACCAGAGTGGGTTTAAACCCAGCACCGTTCATTCCAAGTCAGCAGTCTCAACCCCTGGGCTATTCTCAGTCTTGTGAAGGAATTATTTTTTTCTCATACACAAATGTAATGGAGGACTCCTGGTTCAGTAAAGTATGATGAGGTGGAACAAAATGCTGTCAACTAGAGTGGGATTTGAACCCAGTACCTCTCATTCCAAGACTGCAGTCTTAACCACTGAGCTATCCTTGGTTTGGGAAGGGGGAGATTTTATTCCATACACAAATGTTATCTACGTCCTCTGGCTCACTAAAGTACGATGACGTGGAGCAAAATACTGCCAACGGGAGTGTGTTTCGAACCCAGTACCTTTCCTTTTAAATCAACAGCCTTAACCACTGGGCTATCGTCTGTCTTGTGAAGGTGAGATTTTGGTCCATACACGAATGTAATCGTGGCTCAGTAAAGTATGATGAGGTGGAACTAAATACTGTCAACTAGAGCTGGGTTTGAACCCAGTATGACCTCTCCTGGGTACAATTAAAATAAAATAGGTTAATTGTAATTGGATAAAAAAAAAGTTTATTAAATAATGATTTTAACATTACATGGGAGAGGTGACACAGTCACAATATATGTCACCTTAAAGCCTCCGGACGGTTTTGTAAATTACATGTCAACACAACCGGGATTCAAACCCAGCACCCTTCAACTTGAGCCAACAGTCTAAACCCCTGGTCTATCCTGGGTCTTGTGAAGAAAATATTGTGTTCCATACACAAATGTAATCGAGGATTTCTTGCTCAGTAAAGTATGATGAGGTGGAACAAAATGCTGTCAACTAGAGTGGGGTTCGAACACAGTACCTCACCATCCAAGTCAGCAGTCTTAACCATTGAGCTATCCTTGGTCTTGTGAAGAGCAGATTTCTTTCCATACACAAATGTTATGAAATGCAGTGTTCCCCCCCAGAAAATTTGTTAGTTAAGGTGGTGTCTCTCCAGGGGTCGGGGGCGTCGCCCGGGACAGGCGGACAGACGATCTGTCGCTACCATCACGTCTCCATCTCATCGCTGCCTGGGTGTGGGGGGGGGCAATGGACTACAGACTGTGGTGAAGTAGGCCGGCTTCGTCGCGTGAAGAAGCCTACAATTTTTGGTTGTGTTTTCCGCTCCGTATGCTGAATGGCAATATACGATACATATCTCGATATTTTTTTCGTAAAGGAAAAACAAAACACAAAACAGTCCTAGTTACCTGAGATACTTAGTATGTCATTATCTTGACTTAGTAAATATTGACTTACCAAGACAAAATAATGGCATACTTAGTATCTCAGGTAACTAGGACTGTTACCTGACTTTGTCATTATATTGTCTTAGTAAGTCAATATTTACTAAGTTAAAAGTGGGGCCACATGCTGACATATGCTCAACTCATAAGCCTGTAGTTGATTTTTATTATGTAAATGTTATATTTTTATCAACATGTGATAGCAGGGACCCTGCCATTCAAAACTAGGCTGCTACATTACTAATGATTCATGTAGCATCAAGGGTTGGAATTGGGGGTTAAATCGGTTGCAGCCACCGCTGCTTCTCACTGCTCCCCTCACCTCTCAGGGGGTGATCAAGGGTGATGGGTCAAATGCAGAGAATAATTTCGCCACACCTCGTGTGTGTGTGTGACAATCATTGGTACTTTAACTTTGACTTTTAACTATAGCTGGAAAAAGAGTACAATAGCAATAGGAGAGACTATTCATCCCTGAACACTATGGAGTTCATGTAGGCTTTATGATGCACTTTCATTATTATATCAACTATCACAGACAGAAACTCTTCATTTAACATAATGTCCTTTTTTGCTGCTTCAACACAGAAAAAGGTAAAGTGAAATAACTAAGTTGTTAACTGTAGGTCAATAATGCTTGTCTTTCTCTCAGACAGACAGGGCTTTGCTGTCCGTAACACACACGCACGCACGCACGCACGCTTACACCGCAAAATGAGCTAACGTTACGCTAAAAGCTAATTAACCTTCACCTAAAGGACTGCGAGCGAGCTGAGCTGCCGCTTATATAACGGGCTCATAGTGATGTTGCTAGTAGTTGACTGGGAGGTGTTTAACCAATCAGATGGTTCTGTGGGTGGGTATTTTCCCGACTATAAACTGGTACTTTTTCCAACGCTTTGAACCCTGCAGCCTGTGAAACAGTGCGACCATAAAGTTGTGTGTTCAACAAATAGTTTTCAGACTACGCCGACAGAGACACTGAAAAGGTGGGCTATTGTTTAAGCTGAGGCGCTATGAGTGCAGGTGCTGCAGGTTGACAATGTACTTCCTGTTTCGTGCCGGAGGTATATCCGTCCATAGCGTTTCTGCTCGAAAGGATTTCCCATTCATCATTCCCAGCAACGTTTGTAAGTTTTACAGTACAACAAAAAACAATTCACTTTAAAAAATGGTCCCATGTGATGTCTGTAGGAGTGTTTACGGGCATATTTGTATGTGCTATCGTAATGAAATCAAGCTAGCATTTTTAGCATTAACGAATATGCTAACTAGGCTTGGGCGATATATTGATTTTATTGATTTTAAAGCACATGCAGAGGGCGATAAAGCTGCTGACCACTCATGAGACTTCACATGCAAAAACTGCCATTTATCTGGAGGCAATAAACACCACAGGGTTATTTGTGTTTGTAGACTAGACACCCTGGTAACCATAGGAGTCCATTGTCCAGAACCTCTAATTAAACAGTATTAGTGGTGATATACAGTATAATAGAACTAGAACTAGTCACAGTTGCAAAGAAAAACATTTATGAAACCATGAATTCACTATTATGCTGCAACCCAGCAAATGACGTGCACGTTCTTACAGTGTCCTTAGGCCTTAAAGGTTACAATTAGCATATCAAGACTAAAGGGACCCTGCGTGTTGCCAAGACATTTTGGGTTTGACATCCGCTGTCATGATTTAGCAAGCAGAACATTTGCATCATGTGATGAGAACATGATGTACAGAAATATTCCCCCAAGGGCTGGAAGGGTAATATTATTGGATGCCGCATGAAGCACTCTCAAAAAAAAACATGTTGTTGTTGTACTTTATCTATTGTTATTGTCTTTTATGTCATTATTACATTCACAATGTCACTACTTAAGGGGGTATGAGCCCCAGAAAATGGGCGTGGCTTCCATGTACCGCCAAAAAAAAGGGGGGTCATTTGGGATAATTGTTTTATGACCGGAAGTGAGGGGGTATCTGACCCCATAGAAATGTTCTAAGCAGGGTACGCAGAATGGAGCCCTACTGCCTACTGGCACTGACGAGACGCGGGGCCGCCATCTTGGAGTGGTGATCCGCTCCACTCAGTGCAATTCATTTGGCAGGAGCAATGAACTGTCAGCGCATTTAATTCATCTGTCCTCACTGAATACCACTGATTTTCACCCACTTTTTTGTCATATGTGTAGCTATGATAAAGGACACATGTTTTATTATTCATAGTTTGCTTAACAGTAATAGAATATTCTTATATGCTATAAGTGACCAGACGTCCCAGATCAAAACTGGGAATATAATCCCAGAGAAGGGTCAGCTATTTTGAAGTTGAAGAAACAATATGATTAGGTTATATATACATGCGTGTATCCTACATAAACAACATTAGATATCTATATATCTTATAGACTGTATCTCTGTTGCTGCAGCAGCAGAGAGTTTATTCTGTTTTGACACTTTGTATTGATATTTTCTATTACATTCTTCCCTTAAATGATCATGTTTACAGTCATTGTTTTATATGTATTTTTTTATGTATGTCGCTTCGGATAAAAGCGTCTGCTAAATACTTCAACATAAACATATATAAACACCTGAAAGTCTTTATATCAGCTAAAACCACCAATTTGTTTCACTGGATTCAGAATAAAACCAAATTCTGTCTTACCCAACAATGTTAGTATTTGAATATTGTTACTTGAAGACTTATTCCTGGTTACAATTATACTGTTAAGTAAGTATTGTCTTATACTTTTCCTAAAATGAGAATGCATCATAATCAGTGGCGGCTGGTGAATTTTGTTTTAGGTGGGGCTGAAGGTTTGTAAACCAAACCCCTGTAGGGGCGTCATCCTCCCCCAGAAGATTTATTTGTGATTTTCACATAAAAATGAAGCATTCTGGTGCATTCTGACAAAATAATGAAGACAAAATAGGACATTTCATAGGTTTGCAGAGAACTATATACAATATGCACACTGAAGGCATGATGCCACCAAAGGTTTGCAGAGAACTATATAAATATATATATATATATATATATATATATATATATATATATATATATATATATATATATATATATATATATATATATATATATATATATATATATATATATATATATATATATATATATATATATATATATATTTATATATAAATTTATATATATATTTATATATAAATTTATATATATATATATATATATTTATATATAAATTTATATATAAATATATATATATATATATATATATATATATATATATATATATATATATATATATATATATATATATATATATATATATATATATATATATATATATATATATATATATATATATATATATATATATATATATATGTATATATATTCAGTACTGTTGAAGATCTTTGCTCCTTCTCAACTCTGTGGTAATATTATTTTCAGAAAATACAACCAATAGTATGTTAATGTTAAATATTTCTTGTGAAAAGTAATCCCCTGATTCCTATTTTCAACAGTCCGCTCATTTGAGCAGGAAAACGCTGAACACCATCTTTGTTTTCTACCTGCCAACTGTCAGTTTGGCATCTTTGTTTTCTACCTGTCAACTGTCAGTTTAGCATCTTTGTTTTCTACCTGTCAACTGTCAGTTTAGCATCTTTGTTTTCTACCTGTCAACTGTCAGTTTAGCATCTTTGTTTTCTACCTGTCAACTGTCAGTTTAGCATCTTTGTTTTCTACCTGTCAACTGTCAGTTTAGGCCACTTCAAGATGGCGGCCCAATTTCTCGAGTCACAGCAGCCAATGCTGTGGCTACTTATAAGATGTCTATGTATGACCCCACCAGGAAGTGGGTGTGGCTTCTACGAGGATGTCGTTGTGGCTTGTGCAGCCCTTTGAGACACTTGTTATTTAGGGCTATATAAGTAAACTTTGATTGATTGACTGATTGATTGAACCCACGCAGTCACGCAAACTCCACACAGAAAGACCCCGAGCCCGGGGATCGAACCCAGGACCTTCTTATTGACTAACCCCTGTACCACCGTGCTGCCCCTCCAGTTCAATGCTAGCATGGAAATAGGAGCCACTGCTTTACAAATTCGCATGTATTCATTTTGGTTATTTGCTCCTAAGTGTGCTAATCAACTCTGAGATTATTTGTGGGCGCTCCATCGCCATAATTTCACATTACTCGGGGCTAATGTTATCTGGATCAAACAAAACAAACAATTTTTGTTTCTCATTAATAATAGAATTAACTCCGAGCAACCATTCAAAGTGGTGCAATTAATGTTTTATCACTGGACACTGTTGTTTTGTTGTGATACTGAGAAAAAAATAGGTTTCTCTGATCCATTACTGCAATAAGAGAGTGTTAAATGTTCACTCGAGGCAGCTAGTTAACTGCAAAATGTGAAAAGAGCGGGGTGAGGGAAGTCTTTGTGACGGGCATGATTAATGGCAAGATAGATGAAAAGATAAACAAAACGCAATGAGAATGAAAAATGGTGAAGATTTTTTTCTCTGGTTTTAATTTAATGGCAAAGAATGGCCTGCCATCTTCTGTAATAACTTTCACCGGGTGTGCTATAAAAATGTAAAAATGTACCCAACCGTGTCCTCTGCCACGTCCCCGGGAGGCTTTGAGCTGAAGACTCCAGCTGTGGCGTCACATCCTAGAGTTGTGAGTGCTACTCCGTCACAGGGGAGCCGTGGCAGCGTGCCGCGCTCCCCTCAGAGCTAAAAATACCACGTCGAAGGCTTTAAAATAGCCGCCTACCGTCTCACTTCGTTTGCAAAGTCGTCTCAACAGGGAGATCCTTTAGATTTCAGCTCGGCTGCGACTCTCCTCGACGTTCGCAGGCACCAAAGAGTGACTTACCACAATCAAAAAAAGGCTCTGTAGCCAGCTTCAAATCAAGCACAACGTTCCAGATCTTTCCAAGGTCTTTTGTCGTGAACATGCGTTCCTCGCAGATGATTTGAGAGATTTCAGAAAAGCTGTGATATCGTCGTCGTCGGCGGCGGTCACTCGAAACGAGTATGACTGTCCTCCGTAGAGGACGCCTGTGCGTGGAATCTTTTAATGTGGGGAGACTGGTGCACGGTCAGCCACCACACAGTCCTTGGCATTGAGCGGGCCAGGGTCCAGTGGCATGGAGACCAAGACGACTGGGGACCCGTCTTTGCTGCAGCCTTCATCCGCCTTCCCAGCCGTTGTGGTGCATTCCACTGCCGCCATCTTCCGCCTGGTCCACCGTTGAGGCGGTTTTCACTATTCGCCCATAGCTGGGGTTATTTACCCATAGCTGGGACAGGGGTTGACTGGGCACCAGGGCATGTCCACACACCGGTGGGCCTGCATGCCCCGTCTCTGGGGCCCCCTGCTGCTCCGAGATCCCGTACAACTTAGCCTGGAACCGCGAGGTTCCAGTTACCGTGTGTGGCCACGAGGAGGCATGTACGAGTCTTGACAATGGAGAGGCTATGTACCGGCTGAGGAGGCTTATGCACTCGGCTCCTCTTTTCGCCCTCTGAGACAGAGGGCTAGCCGGCGGCACTAGCTGAAAGCAATGAGTATCAAGCAGAAGCAGCATGCAGCATAGCAAGCAAAAGCGGCATGCAGCATGCACTAACTACAGGTACTACTACTCCAAGGCTACTGCACTAGACGCATCACATCGCCCTGTGCGATGTTTTTCTGCACACACACACAGCTGTGATATACAAAATGTGTCAAGGCGTAGCAGGGAGATGTCTGTGAACACCACGTCTCCATGGCCCTGTGGTTGCAGAATGGTAGCCAAAACAAGTGCAGTTCCCCTTTAGAGGTTTAAAATACAGGAAAAAACAAAGTAAAGCGGTGCACGGCAGAAAGTGTTCTTAAAGGAAACACTCGTGTCCTTCTAATCAGTTACGGACCGGTTTCGAAAATGTCTTGGTCAGTGTGCAATCCCCAACAGGAAGTGATGCACTTAAATAGTGTGGAGGATGTATATATATATATATATATGTATATATATATATATATATATATATATATATATATATATATATATATATATATATATATATATATATATATATATATATATATATATATATATGCAAGAGTTATTTCTTTCTATTCATAGTCATATTTGAAAACAGCTAGTGTTTTTCCATTTGTTCCCTTTCTATTTGTCCGCAAGTAAACTGTGTGTGTTACCTTGAAGACTTGGAATGTAGGACTTGGAGTACTCCCTTATATCTTATCTGCAGTGGAACAATGAGGCCGTGTTCCTTCCCTGAGAGGTGGGGGCTTTCTTTCTGTGTAAGAAGGAGGCTCTTCCGTATGAGTGTTGGAAAAACTTAGGAAGCCGGTATGAATGTATTAGTCTAGGTCAGGGGTCACCAACGCGGTGCCCGCGGGCACCAGGTCGCCCGTAAGGACCAGATGAGTCGCCCGCGGGCCTGTTCTAAAAATAAAAATAAAATAAAAAATAATAATAATAATTTTATTTTTTTTGTTTATTTAAAAAAAAATTAAATCTACATAGAAAAAACACAAGATACACTTTCAATCAGTGCATCAACCCAAACAACCTCCCCCATGCACACTCATCCACACCCACTCACACAAAAGGGGTTATTTCTTTCTGCTACCAATATTCTGGTTCCCACAACATAGACAACACATCTGCAAGGGACACAGTCCCTGAACACAACATAGACAACACATCTGCAAGGGCCACAGTCCCTGAACACAACATAGACAACACATCTGCAAGGGACACAGTCCCTGAAGCACACATGATTGTATGTGCTGCTGGTCCACTAACATTTTCATTAATTACTATTTTTATGTAATTATTTTTATATTGTTTTACTTTCTTTTTTATCCAAGAAAATGTTTTTTATTTATTTATCTTATTTTATTTTATTTTTTTAAAAAGGGCCTTATCTTCAACAGACCAGGGGCCGTACTTATCAAGCTTCTTAGAATGACTCCTAAGAAGTCTGCTAAGAGTTGACTTAAGAGTAAATAAATTCTTCGCTGAAAGCTGCACTTAAAAGTTAGTTATCAAGCGTCTTACTCACACTTTCAGCGAAGTGTAGGACTGAATCTTAAGTGTCACACTCAGAGCTGAATTACGACATTACTATGTGCCGTAAACGCAATTTTAGGTGATGTCATTTCTGTGTCCATAGAAATGACCAATCACGGAAGGGAATCCCTTGTCTAAGAATAAAGAAATATCTTGGAAATATTTAAGTGGACAATGGGAGTGTATATTTTGTCAATAAACTACAAAATAATACAAAACAAAACTAGTCCCCGCCGGCACTCACGCTACCGCTCCCTCTCTTCTCTCGCCCACACACTCACTGACGTCACTCACCTCACGGCCACACACATACGCTACTGTCATAACATTTACTTTCCAATTCATTAATTAGGCAACTAATTTGAAACTGGTGTGGGTGGCTCTATATATACTAGCCCACTGCAGACACATGCAGAAATCAACAAGGAATCGAAAAGTATTAAATCTGTGACAAAAATAATATCCGCTCTGTCTAAACGATACCGTTTGATCAGCTGCTCGTCATCAAAAAAAAAAAACATTGTTCCGTTCCCTGAACGTTCGCGCACGTCTCTCTCGCCTCAGTGCCATCCCCTGCTGGCAACTCCTAACCACTTAAGACACCTCTGAAGGTCTCTTAAATATCGTGGAGAGTAGGAGTGATTCTTAGACTTAAGAACGTTGATAAAAAGCTTTTATTCTTAAGTTTGAGAGTAGGACTAAATTTCGCAAATTCTCAGGACTTAAGTGTAAAATGGCACTCTAAGAAGCTTGATAAGTACGGCCCCAGGTTGTCAATTAAATTAGATTTGTTTAAAGGGTTTTTTAAACCAGGTCCAGTCCAGATAATGTCCAAGTCGGACTCAGCAACACACACCTTCATTCATGTACACAGAAAAAAATGAGGGAACACAACAGATTGCATATAATTTATAAACAAAATTACATTTTCAAAATAAGCATTTATGTACAGTCCAGATTATGTCCAGGTCACTCAAATTAGGGAACACAACAACAGATATCATATAATCTATAAACATAATTATACTTTCAAAATAAGCCTTTGAGGACTTCTCATCTTTTTTTTAATGTTTTTTGGCATCATTATCGTTTTCAACCATGTAACTTTCTAAAGTTAGAAAATACTGAATAAATGTTTTAAAGAAAGTAATACTAGGTGAATATCTGTTTTTGGCCTTAAAAATAAACCTTTTACCGAGTACTATAATTAAATTGACTAAATCATGATTGTCAATGAACTCTCCTAAAATAACAGAAACCACATTAAGCTTCATAAACAAACCAATCCTTAAACACATTTTTTCAACTTCCACCCAAAACAAAGACACAATATGACAATACCAAAACAAATGCAGGGTGGATTCAGGCTCCTGACAACAAAATCGGCAATCATCTGACTCTGTCATATTCCATCATTTTAACATTTTCCCTGTGAGTAAGAAGTTATAAATAATTTCAATTTGAAAATAACGATTTTGCACATGGATAGTGGTTTTATAGATTAGTTTGAATATGGCATCCCATGGCAACGGGCAGTCAAAAAAGTCCTCCCATTTTCCATTTGTGTTGTATGAGGCAGCCTTCAAAGATTTCTTTATTAAATAAAAATTATATATTTTTCTATTTATTTTAGTTCCTTTTTGCCAACTAGAATTTCTTATTAGAGGTTTACAAACTAATAATTTAGTAGTTCCATAATTAATTATTTGTTTCCATCTTTTCCCAATTACTCCAGTTAGTTGATAAAATGAAAAGCTTGAGCAAGCATCACCATACATAGCTCTAAATTCATCATACTTCATCATTTTACCATTCTCATTGATAATATCATTGACAAAAATGATTCCTCTTTCAAACATATTTTTCCAAAAGAAAGGCTTTCCATCTATTACAATATTAGAGTTCATCCATATTAACTGCTGCAAAATATCCTCTCTTTTTTCTGTCACATCAAATTGAAAACACCACTATGAGTGGATTGTTTCCTTTATGTTTCCCAGCAGACTCTCTACATAAGAGAAATGGGAGGGGATCACTTGTAAAAAAGGATACAATTTCTTTTGATACAGTACATGTTTTTTGTCCAACAGGACATTTGTGTACCACTCAGTGTTTAAATACATCTTTGGAACAATTGATGCTTTTAAAGACAGACACATAGCTTCAAGGTTGAGAAGTTTCAGGCCCCCATATTCATTCTCTTTGTACAAAACCTTTCTTTTAATCTTTTCTAGTTTGCCGTTCCAGACAAAATCGAAGACCCTCCGCTCATAAATCTTAAAAAAGTTTTGTGATGGAGCTGGTAATGACAAAAACAAATAAATAAATTGAGGAATAATTAACGAGTTGGCAATAGACATTTTACCATACAAGGTTAGGGATTTTCCTTTCCATAATTAAATTTTATCCAGCTTTCTTAGTCGATTATCATAATTTACTGAGTGTCAGGTGTATTTATAACGACATGGCTTCCCACACTTGAAAAGGAAGGACTCGATGAGGCTCAGGATTTCACTCGTATTTCAGTTTATTAACTGGAATCTTGGAAGGTGAAAAACCTTTAAACACACAAGAATAAAAGCTTTTAAATAAAATACAGCATTTTGCAACAAACAAAGTAAGTACATTAACTCAGGTATTTTATAAAGGTAAGTACATTTTTAACATTAATTAATACACATTAACCAGCATTTCACTTAACTTAATTAACTTAGATTAATAAGGTAAATTAGGCATTAAATAAACAGAAATATAGTTCACATGTTAGAACCATCTACTTTTAAAGCAACGTGTTTTACCTTAAGTTTTAGCCTAAATTATTTTATACAGACTTTAGACAAGAATTTCTACAACAAGTTTAACTTGACACTTCTCTATTAATTCATATGAAATCAAGCATTTTTAAACCAATATTACTGTAGTTTTTAACATAAACACTTTTAACAGAAATACTATTTTTATACATGAATTAAATGTTTTACTTTGCCTTTTAATAAAGCAAAATCCACTCTCTATATTAATATACTTCAAATTACATTTACAAGGCTTTAAGCGCCCTAATTGCCCATTTCTTGTCTCTACAAGTAAAACAAATATTTGTGGTGAATAAGATAAAGAAAAGAAACAAAATAAGCACCAATTGTACCTTATTTAACAGTTCAATTATCTAAATAAACATTCTTCTGAAGTTGAGCTCTGCCATCAATCACAGCGCATAAACTTCAACAGTCGGATCATGATTAAACAGTCCAGTGGAAAGAGGTGAGCTCACCGGTAGTCCGTTTGGTTTGAGTCCTTTTTCCCATGCGTTTGTGAAGTGCTTTCGTGGTTTTAGTGATCGTCTCTGTCTCTGCTGCTCTCAGCTCCGTCCTGCACACTGAATGAAACGGGTGCATTTGTTTGCTTTGTCCTGTCTGCGCTGCTCATCAGTCTGATTGCGCTCACCTGCTGGAGAGCGCACCTGGTGAGGCGCGCCGCGGAGCAGCGCTTCTGCTGTGACGCGCATGCAGCGCTTCTGCTGTGACACGCATGCAGCGCTTCTGCTGTGACACGCATGCAGCGCTTCTGCTGTGACGCGCATGCAGCAGCACAGCCGCTGTCACACACACACCTTCAGCTGCACCTCCAGGCAGATCGCCGCAACACCTCCCACTCGATCTTTGCAGTGTAACCTGGAAAGATCGCACCTCTCAGGCGAGCTGGTCTCCCCTGACCTGATCCTCCGCCGGGATGAGGACGACAAGGCGTCGGACGTCTCGATGCAGTATGGTGCCCTGGAAGTCCTTCTCCTTAGACCTGGACTCTTTAACGACAGGGTTTGGAGTCTTCACCTGAACGCACCCACTTGGAGAGACTTTCACGTGGACATCTCGGACAATGCCTTTGGGATCTGCGTTCACACTGACAACTCTTGCTAGCTTGAACTGACCCCTCAGTGCATTTTGGTCGCAGAGCCACACTATGTCTCCAATGGCAGCATTTCTTTCAGCAGTATGCCATTTACTGCGGATGAACAGGTTTGGACCTGCGAGTTGGCTCCAGGACTTCCAAAAGTAGCTGACTTGCATTTGAATCTCTTGCAGCCTTTTGAAGGGGTAAGTTGTGTAGTCGAATGTTTTGAAATCTCCACTTTGTGTGGCTCGACCAAGCAACAGGGTGTTTGGAGTGATGTATTGGATGCCGTCCTCACGGCACTGGACTCTAGCGTCGATAGGCCTTTCGTTGGCAAGGTTGGCGGCCAGCTTGAGTACAGTCAGGAATTCACTGAAGGCAAGGCCTTCTCCTCTACCAAGGCTTTGTAGAGCTCTTTTGGTGATCTTGACAGCAGCTTCGGCGGCACCGTTTCGGTGAGGTGAATCGGCTGGAAGGATTCTCCACATCCAGTCGGTCCCATTCCTGGCAGCATATTCTTCTAGTGATCCTTTGTTTTGTCGTCTCAGGTAACTGTACATCTCTTCAAGGACAGGTTTTGCTCCAATAAAGTTCGTACCTGGATCGGACCAGATCTTCTGAGGATGGCCTCGGACAGAAGTGAACCTCTGGTAAGCAAGTAGAAAGCTCTCCGTTGTTAGCGTGTTTGCCAGTTCGACATGGATGGCTCGGCTGGACATGCAGCAGAAGAGCACGCCCCATACTTTCATGCTCACCCTCCTCTTGACATCATCCTTCACTTGGTACGGTCCGAACAGGTCGACAGATGTGAATTGAAATGGTGCAGCCGGATTCGATCTCTCCTCAGGCAAGTTTCCCATTATTTGCTGGCAGGTCTTTGCTTTTGCTTTCTTGCACACGACACACTTGTCAACAACTTTTTGGGCAATAATTCTTCCTTTGATGACCCATGCTTTCTTTCGCATCCGCAGTGTAGTTCCTGCCACTCCTTCATGTCCCTCACTGTGTGCTTCCCGGGCTAGGAGGGTGGAGATCCAGGCCTGGAACGGTAGCAGGGGAACAGCTCTGTGGTCTTCTCTGAAGGTCTGGATCCTGCCACCACACATCAGGAGTCCGCTTGTTTGGTCCTTGTAAACAACCAGTCTGTCTGTTGTTGTGTTTGGAAAGTGTACGCCCTCCTGTGCTGCCAAGCATAGGTCTCTGAACACATCTTCTCTTTCGTTCACAGTGATGACACCAGATGAAGGTACTGCCTCCCACTTTTCTTTATCGCCGGGGCACAGGAATTTCTTTACTGCTCTCCAAGTCCATACTATTGTCCCGACCAGCCGTCTTAGATTGCTGAAGCGCCTTTCGTCCAGTAGCTTTTGGACTGCTGCTGCTGCAGGTGGTCTTCTGAATCTGGACTCTGTTTCTTGGACTCTTTTTGGGTCCTGTGCTTTCTGTTGACTTCGGGTGAGTACGGCGACAAATGTTTTCTTCTGTATTTTTGTGATATTGTCTCTTGCTTGTGCGGCGACGTCTTTGGCTGATTTCTTCGGCCACTCACTTTCAGGAAGTCGAAGGAACTTTGGACCTGACTGCCACTCGGATTCCTCAGTTAAGTCATTTGGACTGGCCCCTCTGGTTATGATATCTGCAATGTTCTCGGGCCCTGGAATCCACCACCAGTCTTGGACATTTGTGCTGCTTTGGATCTCGCCGACTCGGTTGGCAAAGAAGGTCTGGTAACCATAACTCTCCCGCTGGATTGCGCCTAGGACGGTCTGACTGTCGACGAGATGGTACCACTTCTCAACATCGATTCGGCAGTGTCTCTGGAAGTAGTTCTTCAACCGGGCGGCAAAGACTGCTCCACACATCTCCGCCTTCACAGGGTCACCCTTGTGGTCGAGAGGGGTCAGCTTGGCCTTAGATTCAACTAGCCTCACAACAACACCATGGCTGCAGCTCCAGCGTAGGTACAGCACAGCGCCATATGCGTGCTCACTGCCATCAGAGAAGGTGATGCCACTTGGTTTTGCACGTGGATTTGGTGGTGTCAGGGGTCTGGTGAATCTGAGTTGGCTCAGCTCTGCATAGTCTTCTAGGAGCTTTATGGCATCTTCTCTGAGTCCTTTGGACAAGGCGGCATCCCAGGTGTCTTCTATGCAGTACATGACTTTTGCTTCTTGAAAAGCTCTTCGGATGAGGATGGCTTCCTTCTGCTTTGCAGGAGCCACGAGGCCGAGTGGATCATAGAGACCAGAGACTTGGCTCAACAGTTCTCTTCTGGTGAATGGATCTGGGGTTTGTCTTCTTACTTCATCTCTCAGTAAGTCCTGACCAAGGCGCATTTTCCTCTTCTTCTTGGAGAAGTTCACTGCAACCATGACATGTAGTGTGTCATCCTCAATGGTGTAACCAAGGCCGAGGGCTTTGTTATCCTCTTCAGTGAGCTGGTTTGGCAGGATCATGGTCTTTGACTCCATCTTCTCACCTCTCGGCCCTTTCCTCCCACTTTGATCGGAGTAGACCCAGGGCTTCATGATGAATCCTCCAGCTTTAAGGATCTGTTCGATGTTGGATGTGAGGAGTTTGAGGTGCTGGAGGTTGTTGTGAGAGGTCAGGATATCATCCACATATGCATCTTCCTCTATCACACGTTTCTCTTCTTTGAAGTGTTTGAATGAAGGCAAGTTGGCGGTCTCTCTCATGGCGACTTGGGCTATGCAACCAGCAGGTTTGTGTCCCATGTTGACCCTTGTTATGGCGAAGTCTTCTATTTCAGCCTTTTCAGTGTCACGCCACAGGAACCTGTGCAGGTGGACCTCTCTCTCTTCCAACCAGACGGAGTTGTACATCTTGCGGATGTCACCGAGGGCAGCAAAGACACCAGCTCGGAACCTCAGTAGGACAGCTCTGATTGGGTTCAGGACGTCAGGACCTTTGATTAGTATGTCGTTCAAACTCAGGCCTCTGTACTTCTGGCTGCTGTTCCATACTAGCCTCACTGGGGTGGAGACTGAATGTGGATTTGGTGCAATCAGGTGACTTATGTACCACACTGGCCCAGTCCAACTCTGCAGAACCTCTTTGGATAGCTTCACTGCAGCTTTGCGATGAAGCATTTCATGGACTTGTGACATGTAGGCTGTCTTCAACTCCGGTTCCTTTGCCAGCTGCTTCTCTGTCCTGAGGAATGTGGCTTCAACCGCTCTCCTGTTGTTGGGTAGAGATGCTGGATCTTCTGTCCAGGGATACTTGGCATGCCAGTGGGGATCAGGGCTGTGATGGTCTCCATTCACATACATCAACCCGTTCTTCACTATCTCCATCTCTCTTTCTTCAGCCAGTGTCATTTCTTTTCCCCCGGGTTGGCAATTCCCACAGCGACATCCTCCACATCTTGGCTCACAAGCAGCTCCAATACTTTCCCACTTCCACCACTTCAGAAAGTCTCTGCTGCTAGTGGCTGTATTGGACTGGGTGTGGGGCTTGTCGGGAGACTGGCAGGAGATTGGATCTCTACAGATGAGTTCACTGTATTTGACTGCTGCAGTTCTCATGGATCTTGCGAAGTGTGTCTTTGATGTGTGGGCCATTAAGGTGACTTCTTCAAAGAGGTCCGGGTGTGTGCCTCCGATCGTCTTGCCGAGGGGGCCGTCCCAGAGCACAAGGTTGCCAACAGAACGAACCTTCTGGGGTACTAGCTGGCCTTCCTTGTGGCTGATCAGGAGTTGCACCTCTTTGGGTCTAGCAAGGTCTCTTAGGGGAACATCTGGGAAGATTTTCTGTAGCTTAATAGCTGGAACATGTCTGTGAAACTCTGCAATCTTATCAAGGCCATAGCAGATTAGTTGATGTGACCTGAGGGTCCCTCTCGGAGTGTTGACCCGAATCTTGAGGAGGTAGCGCTTAGTTGCAACAGACACCTTCATCCCTCCAACGCCGTAAACCACCAGTGTCACATCTTCACCTCTCAGGTTCAACTTGCTGGCAGCTCTATGTGTTATATAGTTTGTGTCTGATGCCAGGTCGATGAGGGTCCCAATTCTCTGTCCATCGTTGGCAGTGACATCAAAGAGCATCAGGATCACTGGATACTCATGCAAGCCATTTTCCTCTAGAAGACCTCTTTCAACTGCTGTGGTGTTGTATGCTCTGGATGTGACGTTGCAGAAGGTGTCTCGACACTGCTGCGCCAGCTCAGGGGTAAGCCTGGATAGGAAGTCTTTTTGAGCTTCGGTGTATCTTTTCCCCTCAGCTCTCACTGGACTGGATTTAGGTGTTCTTTGGGACTGGGGTCTGGCAACTGGACAGAGAAGGTAATGGTGTTGGTCTTTGCACTCTGGGTTCCCGCACAGATACGTGGTGTTTCTGCAGGGGTCGCTGCTGTGGACCTCGAGACATCTCTTGCAGGCACCGAGCTGTTGTGCTGCATCCCTCTTCTCCGATGGCTTTAGGTTGATCCTAAACCTTCTGCAGAAATAGAGTCTTCTTCTGTGCTTTGGGTCACCACAAATGATGCAGCCTGCTGTTTCACTGCTGGACTTGGCTGACTTTGTTCTGGCATACTTGATGAGCTTAGTCTGCTCCTTGGCGGGTTCAAAGACGTTGCTCAGTTGATCTAGTTGCTCATATATAGATTCTTGGGACTTTAGGAATGTGATGAGCTTGTCGAAGCGGTTCTGGGGGTTAACAGTGTTTCCTCTGTCAGCAGCATAGGTGAGCCAGTCTTTCTTCAGAGTTTCTGGGAGTTTGCTCTCGATGGATCTAATCACCAGTGGGTTCTTTAAGGCGTCTGCATTATCCAGTTCGTTTAGATCATAAAGGGCCTTTTCCACAGTTTGGATGAGCTCTACGATTTTCCTTGGATGGCCGCTCCTGGCTGATGGTCTTGCTTGTAGCTCTTCTATGATCTCAAGAGCAATGCTGGCTTGGTTCCCAAACCGGTTTTCCAGGACTCTGAAGATCTCATCTGCTGAGCTGTACGTTGACAGACGTAGTTCCCTGGCCACCTTTTCATCAAGGCTATCCAGTAGTTGGAATTTCTTAACCTCTGAAGATCCGGTTGGTTCACCTTGCTTCTGCAGAGCCTCCCATTCCTTCCTCCATCTGTAGTAGTTTCGCTGGTTGCCGGCAAACTTTGGTAAGGCTGTGGCCTTTAGCTTTATCGCTGCCACTGGAGCTGAGCTGCGGGCTGAGATGGGCTGGGGTCCAGCGTCTTTCTTTATACTTGCTGCTTGGATGAGGGGGGCCTTCTGTGACACCAGCTTGGGAAGGACCACCTCGAGCTCTCTTAAACGGTAATCAAAGTCCTTTTTCTCGGCAAGCGGAGCCCAGTGGTTCCAGTTCTGGTGCGCTTCCTTTGCCTTGTCCACCAACTTCTGTAGGTGGGTCAGCATGAACTCACAAGCCTCCAGAGTTGTGTCTGGCTGGAAGGAGACGTTCCTGAATTCGGCCTCTGCAACTTGTAGAGCCAGGGAAAGTTCCTTTTCTCCATATGTGGTCCAGAGCGTCTCTCGGATTAGGAGTTTGACTTCTTTCGTCTTCTGCTCACATTCTTTCTCCGTCTTTGCTATGTCGGCTTTCTGGGGGTCGCTCAGCTCCTCAGCGTCTGCCATGTAAGCGGCTTCCACTTCTTCGTTTGCCTCGAAGACACGAGAGCTCTCTAGCATCAGCTTCTTGAAGTTCTCCTGTAACTCCTCCTTAGACATCTCTATGTAGGTTCTCGTAATGTTGTTGGCAAGGCGGGAGAACTGTCTCTTAGCTGTGGCCCTCTCCACTTTCAGTTCATCTGTTGGCTTTGGATCAGCCATCTTGCTCTCTTTGGCTGACAGACAGCAGTCTTTGTCCTCCAGGCCCCAGGTGGAGTGTCCTTCCTCTCGGTGGTGGCCGCAAGTGGAGTCTTTTGCTGGTCACAGACGGTTTTTCACTGTCAGGTGTATTTATAACGACATGGCTTCCCACACTTGAAAAGGAAGGACTCGATGAGGCTCAGGATTTCACTCGTATTTCAGTTTATTAACTGGAATCTTGGAAGGTGAAAAACCTTTAAACACACAAGAATAAAAGCTTTTAAATAAAATACAGCATTTTGCAACAAACAAAGTAAGTACATTAACTCAGGTATTTTATAAAGGTAAGTACATTTTTAACATTAATTAATACACATTAACCAGCATTTCACTTAACTTAATTAACTTAGATTAATAAGGTAAATTAGGCATTAAATAAACAGAAATATAGTTCACATGTTAGAACCATCTACTTTTAAAGCAACGTGTTTTACCTTAAGTTTTAGCCTAAATTATTTTATACAGACTTTAGACAAGAATTTCTACAACAAGTTTAACTTGACACTTCTCTATTAATTCATATGAAATCAAGCATTTTTAAACCAATATTACTGTAGTTTTTAACATAAACACTTTTAACAGAAATACTATTTTTATACATGAATTAAATGTTTTACTTTGCCTTTTAATAAAGCAAAATCCACTCTCTATATTAATATACTTCAAATTACATTTACAAGGCTTTAAGCGCCCTAATTGCCCATTTCTTGTCTCTACAAGTAAAACAAATATTTGTGGTGAATAAGATAAAGAAAAGAAACAAAATAAGCACCAATTGTACCTTATTTAACAGTTCAATTATCTAAATAAACATTCTTCTGAAGTTGAGCTCTGCCATCAATCACAGCGCATAAACTTCAACAGTCGGATCATGATTAAACAGTCCAGTGGAAAGAGGTGAGCTCACCGGTAGTCCGTTTGGTTTGAGTCCTTTTTCCCATGCGTTTGTGAAGTGCTTTCGTGGTTTTAGTGATCGTCTCTGTCTCTGCTGCTCTCAGCTCCGTCCTGCACACTGAATGAAACGGGTGCATTTGTTTGCTTTGTCCTGTCTGCGCTGCTCATCAGTCTGATTGCGCTCACCTGCTGGAGAGCGCACCTGGTGAGGCGCGCCGCGGAGCAGCGCTTCTGCTGTGACGCGCATGCAGCGCTTCTGCTGTGACACGCATGCAGCGCTTCTGCTGTGACGCGCATGCAGCAGCACAGCCGCTGTCACACACACACCTTCAGCCGCACCTCCAGGCAGATCGCCGCAACACTGAGCCTAGATCTTCCAGATACTCTGGGACAACAACACCAAGTATGTTAACTGGTCCATCTGTCCACAAAACAGGCACTTTGCATTCCATTCGAAAGGACGTTCCCTTTAGATTTCCGATCCTTAACATTTTCCATTTATCATAATTAAATTTAAGGCCAGATTGCTGTGAAAATATGTCCAAAAGATTAAGAAGGTTCCGCAAACAATGAGGAAAAATCTTATATTTGTGAATCAGCCTTTTCTGACATGAACTTCATCAAGAACAAACACAGAACACGCCTCACTGATGCACATCTGCAAGACTCACTCAGAGTTGCAGTGTCAAGTTACACACCAGAGTACAACACACTAGTTAACAGCATGCAATGCCAGGCTTCCCACTAACTGACAAAGAAACAGATAACAGATTTGGTGTCCAGTTCAAAGTGTGACATGATTTAAAAATTTGAGAGTTTACTTTTGTATTTTACATTAGTTATTATTTGTACAAACATGGTGCAAAGTAATTCATGATTTGTTCAAAAATGTTAGTGGCTAGCTAGTTAAAATGGGATATTGTGATTTCACAAGACTGTCTTAGAAGTCATCATTTGAAAATGTTCAATTTGAAAAATGTGCACTTAGAGAAAATATAAAAATAAAGTGTTGCATATTGATATTTATCTGTTTCTATATATATTTATTGTGAGAAATCGTTAAGATGGTCAGTGTTTCCACAAAGATAAATATCATTAATTATTAATTATAACAGAGTTAAAGGTAAATTGTGCAAATTGGCTATTTCTGGCAATGTATTTAAGTGTGTATCAAACTGGTAGCCCTTCGCATTAATCAGTACCCAAGAAGTAGCTCTTGGTTTCAAAAAGGTTGGTGACCCCTGGTCTAGGTTGTTCTCCGGAAATTTTAGTAAAACTTGATGATATTCCTATTCTGTCCTGGTGATCCTTCTTACTCAGCTTATACTGTATGTCATCCAAAAGAACTTGGGATTGACCAGTAACTAAAATTCTCTTGGAGGAAGAACTGGTCCGACGCAACAATAGTCAGAGCCGCGGTCAATCAATTGATATAATAATTTAAGAACAACTTCGGAGGAGAAGACGACAGCCTCCACGTGGCCTCCTCCACAAGTAACAAGAAATGGTGCAAGACCAACTCGTGAAACCAATGTCGCCAACCAAACGTCGAGGCGGCAGGCTTAGGACCGGCGGACGGGCAGTCATCCCGACCGTGGAAAACCGAGGACTGTCAGTGCTTCAACTCAGGAACAACTTCAAAAATGAAAGTGCTCAAATAATAGACAAAATGGATTGGATTGGATTCTATGTTAGCTACCTCTCTTTGTTTATATGTTCTGCTGGATCTACTCTCTATTTGATGCTGCAGCTGCTACATATACTGTAATATTGTAAATGGTAAATGGGTCGTACTTGTATAGCGCTTTTCTACCTTTTTTTTTTAAGGAACTCAAAGCACTATTTTCCACATTCACCCATTCACACACACACATTCACACACTGATGGCGGGAGCTGCCGTGCACGGCGCTAACCAGGACCCATCAGGAGCAAGGGTGAAGTGTTTTGCCCAAGGACACAACGGACGTGACTAGGATGTTAGAAGGTGGGGATTGAACCAGTAACCCTCAGATTGCCGGCACGGCCACTCTCCCAACTACTGCGGGGTCGTTCTCCCAGGAATGCAGACAGATTACTCCGGACAAGACGTGCAGGTAAAAACATGATTTATTCCTTACGAAATCAAAGGAGTACAAAAACAGAAAGCGAGCCGACAGAACAAAGTGCCTGATTGCACTCGAAGCTAAAGCAAATACTTAGCATAGACTATGGACAAGGCAAAACTCACGTAACTGTGGCATGAACAAAGAAAACTTACGTAACAGGTGCATGTAGCAAACACTTAGCATAAACTCGAAACAAGACTGCTGGTGCATGTAGCAAACAATGACGCCAGACTGAGTGTGGCGAGCAAGGTGAATAAATAGCTCTCTGATTAGTGGTTGACAGCAGCTGAGCGTGGGACCACTAACCACAGGCAGGTGAACCCAATTAATCCCCATGGTGACCAAAATAAACCCAAGAGTGTACAAACAGGAACTAAGGGAGTCCAAAACTAACAAAACATGATCCGGGCCACGGATCATGACAGTCATTGTTATATATTGTATATATGATATAAACATATAATATAATATATCAGTATATATTATATACTGTACATATATTATGTACATATTACATATATTTTATATTGCTACTACTGTACATTTTTAGTCTACTTTATACCTTTTGTTTTCGCCCTCTTTTTGTGCCCTTGTGTGCATTATCCTTTCCATCCTTATCCTTTCCATCCTTTGTAACTGAGCTACCGTGTGGATCATTCAAGTTTGTCTAAGTCCAAGTCTAATTCATCTGAGCCAAACATCTTACATGTGTGTTATACTGTAGGTGACAAAGGAAAAAGGTGTGCAATATCGGATTCAACCCCCTTGAGATATTTAATTTTGTATTATTATTCAATTCTTGACAAGTATTATTATTTCGGCAAAGGGCATTTTTTTGATGACTTTAGCGCACTCGACAACTTTCCATATCTTGCAAGAAATGTATACTCACGTTCCTCATGGCAGGACACACGGATATCAACAACCACATACAAAAGACTTACATGCGCTTTGCCACTTTAGTTGTCAGGTCCCATTTGGGGGGGAATTGGTAAAAGAAAAATGCAGTTTTTTTGTGTACTGTTCTAATCCGGGACATGTTTATTTTGTCTGGACAACGTGTCACAGATCAACAAAGACATAGCAAATGGCCACACCTGCTATATATACACTATATTGCCAAAAGTATTTGGCCACCCATCCAAATGATCAGAATCAGGTGTCCTAATCACTTGGCCCGGCCACAGGTGTATCAAATCAAGCACTTAGGCATGGAGACTTTCTACAAACATTTGTGCAACAAATCACTATATTTTTCAATATTTTGGGTTTGGAGGTTGCCATGAGAACCGTACATTTCGGACTGCATTGTGCCGAGAGTGAAATTTGGTGGAGGGGGATTTATGGTGTGGGGTTGTTCTTCAGGAGTTGGGCTTGGCCCCTTAGTTGCAGTGAAAATAACTTTGAATGCTCCAGGATACCAAAACGGGCCCCTTCCTCTTCCAACATGACTGTGCACCAGTGGACAAAGCAAGGTCCATAAAGACATAAATGACAGAATCTGGTGTGGATGAACTTGACTGGCCTGCACAGAGTCCTGACCTGAACCCGATAGAACACCTTTTGGGATGAATTAGAACGGAGACTGAGAGCCAGGCCTTCTCCACCAACATCAGTGTGGGACTTCACCAATGCGGTTTTGGAAGAATGGTGGAAAATTCCTATAAACACACTCAGCAGCCTTGTGGACAGCCTTCCCAGAAGAGTTGAAGCTGTAATAGCTGCAAAAGGTGGACCCACATCATATTGAACCCTATGGGTTAGGAATGCGATGGCACTTCTAGTTCATATGTGAGTCAAGGCAGGTAATTTTGGCAATATAGTGTATGTTGTTTAAGAGGAAAAAGGCTACGCATTATCTCGCACTCACAGTGTCAGGTGAATTTTTTTTTGGCATTTTGGAAAAATGTAATTGAAGATACCTCTGACTTATCTGTCTGGCCTCAACATTTGGTACTTCTTAATAGCCTCATGTTACCTGATAAAAAAAATCTTCACCTTTTTAAGAGACCTTCACAAATGGAAAAACAATGCTAAACTTGGCCCTAAAGCAAACTAACTGTAAAAGTATTTAATTTTTTGAGAAATACGATAACTGTATAATCCGCAATTATAATCAGTTATGCACTAATATTTTGTTTATTCTCACCTCATAATCTGCAAGCAACTACGAACCAACCTATGATTGACAGTTGATTGATTGAAACTTGTATTAGTAGATTGCACAGTACAGTACATATTCCCTACAATTGACCACTAAATGGTAACACCCCAATAAGTTTTTCAACTTTTTTAAATCGCCGTCCACGTAAATCAATTCATGGAAATGTAAGTTAACTTAGACTTGGACAAAATTTATTGATAGGGATGATGTTTGATAAGACATTATCGAGTTCGAGCCTATTATCGAATCATCTTATCGAACTGATTCCTTATCGATTCTCTTATCGAATCCAGATAGGTTGTTGTATATGGAAAAAAACAAAATATTTGGTTTAACAAAAGCTCACTTTTATTTTATAAGAAAAGAATGAAATAAAATAAAAAAATATTGACTGTTACCCCCCTAAAAGAAAAAGAAAAAAAAAAATATTGACTGTTGTTACCCAAAGTATATTAAGTGGGATTTTTCAGAAAAACAAATACATACAGTAACACAAAAACAACCTGTCTCTGTGATCACTATAGGTGTATAAATAATACTATAGTGTTAAATAAAATCAGTCCAGTGGGCACAAAACTGAAAATAATACAGCTCTCCAAAAAGTGCACTTCTGCTGCTATTGGAACATACTAACTACACACACAGGCAGACAGCTAACAAACAATCCAAGACGTCCAATAAAGTTCCAAAGCAGATTAATCCATTTAGGCTCTTTATTGTTGTTGATCTTGCTTTGTCTTTTCCAAACTTTACTTTTGTCTTGCACTGCACTGTTATTTTATTTTTTTTAAACTAAAATACACACAATGACAAATGTATAAGCTATGTGATTCAATTAACATACTGAAATGTAATACACAATATGTAAATATTAGCTTCACACAAATGTACAGTACTATCATCAAACAAATACTTCTGAGTGTTGAAATACACGACTGGCAGCCATTTTAAGTCCTCAAAACATCCATTGAAACAGTGCACAAAAATAGTTTTTCAATAGACATCTTAGTTTTAAATGTAATCACTTTTCCACCTTAATATTGAGTTACATAAACAAGTTAAACAGTTTACTTACAGACTTATATTTTCCAAGGCTTGTAAGAGCTAACACAACTTGTCTACTTCTCAATTGTCTCATGAACTGGACTGACTCGCCAACCCGGAAGTGCCCAAACTATTGACGCATAGTATTTTCATATCGCCACAAGGTGTCAGTAAGAGTCTACAATCAAATGGGCATAACATTGCCCATTTGGGATTCGTTCCCAGGGATTAGAAAAAAGAACCAACTATTTTTCTTTACTATAGTGGTCTTGATAAGAGGATACCGGTTCTCAAAAAGGGATTCGAGTCCGAGGACTCGGTTCTTTTCTTATCGAACAACCGGGAAAACCGGTTTCGAGCATCATCCGTATTTATTGATCCACAAGAGAAATTGTTCCACACAGTAGCTCAGTTACAAAGGATGGAAAGGATAATGCACAACAAACATATCCAAAAGGTATAAAGTAGACTAAAAATTTACTATAGTAGCAATATAAAATATAACATATATGTAATATTTACATATTATATATACAGTATATAATATATACTGATATATTATATTATATTATTATATAATATATACAATATATAACAATTACCATGTACAATATTACAGTATATGTCAGAATAATTGTATCTAAGCTATCACAAAACTTTGTGTTTCAATGAGTTTCCGGCGAGCAGACAAAAGCTGTCTTTCATTTTAGCAATCTAATATTCCCAGGGACCGCCAACGGATCTTGCAAAACTCCACTGTGTAGGATGGGAAGCGACATGAAGGTGTCGGTTTCTTTGATGTATTGTAATCCACAGGAAGATTCTGTCTTGACCCGAGATCTACAAAGCGGAGAGGAAGCAGGACCTGACCCCCCTCCAGGCACCTTTTCTTTGAACTGTTTTGTAACCAAAGGTGACGGCTGTTTACGACCCCCCCTTCCTTTAGAAACAGCTGTTGCCATGTAATCAGGGAAAGTCCAAATAAAAGAGGAGGCATACAATCTTTCGTCAGAGCGTGGTGGGAGACTGTGCAAGGGTACAGGTCTACGCGTTTCTCCTCATTGAGCCAAATGTAATTATGTCTCTGTTTGATTCCTTGCTTCTTTGTCTGTTTAATAGATGTCATCAGTGTTTGAACCTGACAGTATATGTAACAGCTGCAGCATAAAATAAAGAGTAGATTCTGCAGAAAATATACATTATAAACAAATAGAAGTAGCTAATGCAACGACATTTCGTTCTTATCTGTGCTGTAAAGTTCAAATGTTAATGACAATAAAAGGAAGGTTTCATAATACACATTACGGTGCAACCTGGACACATCATCAGTGATTCTCCCGGGGTCATAGGGTGTTTCGGGTCTTAATCAAACACCCTCTCCCGGGCGACCCAGCCGAGGGTGATCAGTCCCTCGACTTGTGTCCAGGTAGCGCTCCACGCCACGCGTCCCCCCTCCGACGGTCTGCCCCGGGGTTGCGCCGGTGGTGCTTGGAGGTTCCAGGCACTGTGGGGAATGTCCGGGCCTGGGTCCTCCTCCGTCTCATCAGGGCCGTACAAGGTACTGGCCCTGTGCGTTGCACCACGGGTTTCCTCAGGCAGCCTATCTTGATCTTATGTGTCTTCAGGGTTTTTCGCAGCGTTATATGGGTGCTCCCTTGCAGGAGCTGCAGCTTGGGATGCTACCCCTCCCTGCCCCGGTTGCCGTCTTTCCGGGCTGTCAACTGTCTCTCCAGTTGTCACCACTCTTTCGAGGTTGTCATCCAGCCTCTTCCTGGAAGTCAATGGCGATGCCATACTGGATCGGTTTCATAATACACCTTACGGTGCAACCTGGACACATCATCAGTGATTCTCCCGGGGTCATAGGGTGTTTCGGGTCTTAATCAAACACCCTCTCCCGGGCGACCCAGCCGAGGGTGATCAGTCCCTCGACTTGTGTCCAGGTAGCGCTCCACGCCACGCGTCCCCCCTCCGACGGTCTGCCCCGGGGTTAGTCTAAGTCTAAGTCTCTAACATAGAGGTGGTAGGTGTAGTTTGTAGTGGTGTAAAACTGTACTACTGTACATCCCATTGAGAGCTGTGTGTTATTATTCTAATACTGCTTAAAAACAAACACATGTTGAACATGTTCCTAGGAATACCTCTTTGACACGGTCAATCAAAGCTGAGAATTATCACTGTCAGAAATAATTTTTGACACAGCTGTTGTATTGTACAATTCATGAATCGTACGGTGAGAATATAAATCAATCATGTCTTTAGCAAAGGTTGATCAAAGTCCTCGGATCCTGTCCACCTCTGGCCCACGTCCATGCCTCCACTCACCTATCCTCTCAGGCCCGTCACGGTCAATTTGGGTCAAAGCTGTCAGATGAAAAGGACCACCTCTGCCTCCGTGTCA
Source organism: Entelurus aequoreus (assembly GCF_033978785.1). Taxonomy (NCBI): domain Eukaryota; kingdom Metazoa; phylum Chordata; class Actinopteri; order Syngnathiformes; family Syngnathidae; genus Entelurus; species Entelurus aequoreus. Next base: position 2,490,334 of record NC_084740.1, read on the forward strand.
CCCTCAAACATGACTCCAGAACCCGGCAAATGAGGCAATACATTTAATGAGCCTGCAATGTTTTCAGGAATGAGGCTTGTGTGGGAAAAGTATTCAACAGTATTTAGCACAATGGATGGCAACCTTTAAATTCCGATGGTCCAAACACGCCTCTGAAGTCACGCAAGATGTTCAAGCAAGACTTCAGTACGTGAACATTCCTTTCATGATGGAAAGCAGATTAGAACGTTAAAGGGTGCATTGTATGAAATCTCAAGTAAATCGTAAAATATCACACCATTTTTTGCTACCTTGGCTTACCCTCAAAGTTTGGCTATGAATATGTCTTGCCCTCACAGGGAACTGGCGTGTTGTCATGATCCCACATCACAATTTGGACGTACCGTATTTTCCGGACCATAGGGCGCACCGGATTATAAGGCGCACTGCCGACGAGCGGGTCTATTCAGGTCTATTTTCATATATAAGGCGCACCGGAGTATAAGGCGCATTAAAGGAGTCATGTTATTATGATTATTTTCTGGATGTAAAAGACTTCCTTGTGGTCTACATCAGTGGTCCCCAACCACCGGGCCGCGGCCCGGTACCGGTTCGTGGACCGATTGGTACCGGGCCGCGGCTGCACAAGAAATAAAAAATAAAAAATATATATATATATTTTTTATCTTTTAAAAAAAAAAAATTAAATCAACATAAAAAACACAATTTGCAGGGATACAGTCCGTAAGCACACGTTTTAGGTATGTTTTAGATATGTTTTAGTGCTTCCATGGCGAGTTTACTGACAGATATAAGTAAGAACTTTACACTACTTTATATTAGAAATGTATGTTTTAGTGTTTTAGGTATGTTTTAGGTATGTTTTAGGTATGTTTTAGGTATGTTTTTAGGTATGTTTTTATGTATGTTTTAGTGCTTTCATGGTGAGTTTACTGACAGATATAAGTAAGAACTTTACACTACTTTATATTAGAAATGTATGTTTTAGTATTTTAGGTATGTTTTTAGGTATTTTTTAGGTATGTTTAAGTGCTTTCATGGTGAGTTTACTGACAGACATAAGTAAGAACTTTACACTACTTTATATTAGAAATGTATGTTTTAGGTATGTTTTAGTGCTTTCATGGCGAGTTTACTGACAGATATAAGTAAGAACTTTACACTACTTTATATTAGAAATGGCAACAGTGGAGGATGAATGTCACATAACAAGAAAATAGAGAAAAAGAAGAAGCTTATTGACTACGGTGTCAGCACAGACTACAAAGGAGAAATTTTCAGGACTTATGCAGATCCCAAATACAGATCAGCAGGTAAGAAACGTTGCTTTTGCATAATATTGTGACACAAAACGCCAGATAATATGTCTGCTAATAGGTACCATTTTGTGGTCCTTATACACACACCATAATAATACTCGTATGTTTAATGCGCCGACCATCCATCAAGCGGTGTGGCTTCATAGCTTATCAAAGTCATACTAAAAACATTTTGACAGATTTTTGAGCGCCGTGTGTAAGGTTCTATATTCTCAATGGAACATTTCAAGTTTAGGTGTTGTTTACTGCCATCATATTGCAGTCTTCGCATATCTCTTATGTGTGACTGCCATCTACTGGTCACTCTTATCATTGCACCATGTACCAAATAAAATAGCTTTGAGGTCGGTAAGCACAACCAGAATGATTCCGTACATTAGGGGCAGTGGCTTATAAGGCGCACTGTCGAAAAATTCTGTATGTTTATTATTGTTTTCCTGTTTCTTGGTTGTTCTTTAATCCATCCAGCGCTCCTATTTTTGTTCCACTTCCTGTTTTGGTTTGTCTTGTAGTGACTTTACCCCCTGCCTCTTGCTATTATCACGTAACCTTTGACCTAGAAAAAACGTGTTCTTGTTCCTTAAGAAACTAACGATAATGTGACATAAACAGACATGGACTTTTAACTGAACTCCACATGGAGAGGAGCCAGATGGGGTATCTGGTCAGGATGCCACCCGAACGCCTCCCTAGGGAGGTGTTTAGGGCACGTCCGACCGGTAGGAGGCCACGGGGAAGACCCAGGACACATTGGGAAGACTATGTCTCCCGGCTGGCCTGGGAACACCTCGGGATCCCCCGGGAGGAGCTGGACCAAGTGGCTGGGGAGAGGGAAGTCTGGGTTTCCCTGCTTAGGCTGCTGCCCCCGCGACCCCACCTCGGATAAGAGGAAGAAGATGGATGGATGGATGGAAACAGCCTCTCGGAGGGCTAGACAAGACAACTTAACAATGGAGCTATAATTTGGTCCAATTAGGTTCATCATGATCCTGTTGACTTCCAGAGGGGACATTCTGAATGATGAGTGGCAAACAGGAAACCTCTCACCTGTGGGTTGTCTGAATGATGAGTGGCAAACAGGAAACCTCTCACCTGTGGGTTGTCTGAATGATGAGTGGCAAACAGGAAACCTCTCACCTGTGGGTTGTCTGAATGATGAGTGGCAAACAGGAAACCTCTCACCTGATGTATCATGTTGTATGCATGCATGTGTGATGTACAAACCCCGGTTGGGAAATGGTGTTAGATGTAAATATAAACGGAATACAATGATTTGCAAATCATTTTCAAGCCATATTCAGTTGAATATGCTACAAAAATGTTTACTTTAAATACAGCAACAGCATGCAAATGTTTCCATGTGTCACATGTTGACTGTCTTGTGTTGTACTGGATGACTTATGATGCACGACTGTTACACTTCAGATTGTTGTGTATCATTCCCAGTTACAACATCACTCATCACGTCAATGGTTTGAATTCCCGCCGCCGTAAATGAAAGCTGCAAAAAGCAGCAGGAGCCGCAGCTCAGCTTGTACCGAAACAAAAACCTTCATGTTTTCTCGAGTATTTTGCCTTTGCTCCCCCCCTCCATGTTTTTTTAATGCGGAGAAGCTTATGCAGCTGCAAACGTGTGTTGTGATTCTCAGCAGTCTGACCTCCGCCTGACCTTGCCAGAGGTAGCGCCTCTGTGAGAATGTGCAACGCCTAACAAGAATGTGAGGGAATTGTTTACACATTGTTTTTTTTTTATGTACAAAATGTTTTTTTAAGAAGAAAAATCAGCAATAATGTGCATTCACTTATTTATTCATATTTGTGACAATGAGATAAAACTGCGCAGTGTGTTGTTATTATGTTGCAATTTATTGTAGTATTTGTGTGACTATCACTACGCTAATGATTTAATGGTTATGGTTTATTTACATGTTTATTTTTCCGAGACTTTTAACACGTTATGTAATATATACAGCTTGTATTCTTTAAAAAGACTGCGGGTGGAACGGGTTACCAAACCCCATGTCACGGTGTGGTTGCGGCTTACTGCACGGTTCGTTTTACCGGGATGCAAACGGACGACTCCGGACAGGACTTGCAGGTAGGAACATCATTTCATCCTCAAGGAACACTCAAAGAGGTACAAAACCTGAAAACCAACCGACGGAACAACGTGCCAATCGCACTCGAAACTAAACTTAGCATAGGCTAGGGGACAAGCAAAACTTGCAAACCCCGTTTCCATATGAGTTGGGAAATGGTGTTAGATGTAAATATAAACGGAATACAATGATTTGCAAATCATTTTCAAGCCATATTCAGTTGAATATGCTACAAAGACAACATATTTCATGTTCTAACTCATAAACTTTTTTGTTTTTGCAAATAATCATTAACTTTAGAATTTGATGCCAACAAAGAAGTTGGGAAAGGTGGCAATAAATACTGATAAAGTTGAGGAATGCTCATCAAACACTTATTTGGAACATCCCACAGGTGAACAGGCTAATTGGGAACAGGTGGGTGCCATGATTGGGTATAAAAGTAGATTCCATGAAATGCTCAGTCATTCACAAACAAGGATGGGGCGAGGGTCACCACTTTGTCAACAAATGCCTGAGCAAATTGTTGAACAGTTTAAGAAAAACATTTCTCAAGCAGCTATTGCAAGGAATTGAGGGATTTCACCATCTACGCTCTGTAATATCATCAAAGGGTTCAGAGAATGTGGAGAAATCACTGCACGTAAGCAGCTAAGCCCGTGACCTTCCATCCCTCAGGCTGTACTGCATCAACAAGCCACATCAGTGTGTAAAGGATATCACCACATGGGCTCAGGAACACTTCAGAAACCCACTGTCAGTAACTACAGTTGGTCGCTACATCTGTAAGTGCAAGTTAAAACTCTCCTATGCAAGGCGAAAACCGTTTATCAACAACACCCAGAAACGCCGTCGGCTTCGCTGGGCCTGAGCTCATCTAAGATGGACTGATACAAAGTGGAAAAGTGTTCTGTGGTCTGACGAGTCCACATTTCAAATTGTTTTTGGAAACTGTGGACGTCGTGTCCTCTGGACCAAAGAGGAAAAGAACCATCCGGATTGTTATAGGCGCAAAGTGTAAAAGGCAGCATGTGTGATGGTATGGGGGTGTATTAGTGCCCAAGACATGGGTAACTTACACATCTGTGAAGGCACCATTAATGCTGAAAGGTACATACAGCTTTTGGAGCAACATATGTTGCCATCCAAGCAACGTTACCATGGACGCCCCTGCTTATTTCAGCAAGACAATGCCAAGCCACGTGTTACATCAACGTGGCTTCATAGTAAAAGAGTGCGGGTACTAGACTGGCCTGCCTGTAGTCCAGACCTGTCTCCCATTGAAAATGTGTGGCACCTGCAATAGCAGAAGGGAGACTCCCGGACTGTTGAACAACTTAAGCTGTACATCAAGCAAGAATGGGAAAGAATTGTTTGCAGTCGCACTAAGAGGGTCGTTTTTTCCCAGGCGGCTCCTGACTTTTGACGGCATCAGTGTTCTCCTCCATGTGCTGCACACTTCAGTGCGTGGGTTTGCAAACCGCTGTGGACATTGTTTCCTTGCTCTTGTGGGTAGATGTACGTAGGTACAAGTGTTGCGCAACAGATGCTGAGCCATGTCCTGAACATTCACCGCAAAAAAAGCCCATCAGAGGCTTTTCATAGAGCGTGTTGTTGTTGAGCGAGGGCACCAGACACCGAATTAAAGTATATATTACATCATAAAGCACCGTGTCATTTGAAAACACAACAACACATCAGATCATTGTGTAATACCTACTTTGCACTGTATTGCAGCAACAATACTTTCACATTAATGGCCCTTATTAAACCCCAAAGCAGTGAAGTTGTCACGTTGTGTAAATGCTAAATAAAAAGAGAATACAACAAATCCTTTTCAACTTATATTCAATTGAATAGACTGCAAGGACAAGATATTTAACTTTCCAATTGGTAAACTTTTGTTATTTTTTGCAGATATCAATCAATCAATCAATCAATCAATGTTTATTTATATAGCCCTAAATCACAAGTGTCTCAAAGGGCTGTACAAGCCACAACGACATCCTCGGTACAGAGCCCACATACGGGCAAGGAAAAACTCACCCCAGTGGGACGTCAATGTGAATGACTATGAGAAACCTTGGAGAGGACCGCATATGTGGGTAACCCCCCCCCCCTCTAGGGGAGACCGAAAGCAATGGATGTGGAGTGGGTCTGACATAATATTGTGAAAGTCCAACACATCAGCGAAAGTCCAGTCCATGGTGGGGCCAGCAGGAACCATCCCGAGTGGAGACGGGTCAGCAGCGTAGAGATGTCCCCATCTGATGAACAGGCTAGCGGTCCACCCCGGAGCAGAGTAGAAAAGAAAAGAAAAGAAACGGCAGATCAACTGGTCTAAAAAGGGAGTCTATTTAAAGGCTAGAGTATACAAATGAGTTTTAAGATGAGACTTAAATGCTTCTACTGAGGTAGCATCTCTAACTTTTACTGCTGGAACATTCCATAGTATTGGAGCCCGAATAGAAAACGCTCTATAGCCCGCAGACTTTTTTTGGGCTCTGGGAATCACTAATAAGCCGGAGTTCTTTGAAGGCAGATTTCTTGTCGGGACATATGGTACAATACAATCAGCAAGATAGGCAGGAGCTTCACCGTGTAATATTTTATACGTAAGTAGTAAAACCTTAAAGTCGCATCTTAGGTGCACAGGAAGCCAGTGCAAGTGAGCCAGTATAGGTATATATGTATATATATAAAGGTATATACAGTATAGGCGTAATATGATCAAACTTTCTTGTTTTTGTCAAAAGTCTAGCAGCCCGCATTTTGTACCAACTGTAATCTTTTAATGCTAGACATAGGGAGGCCCGAAAATAATACGTTACAGTAATCGAGACGAGACGTAACGAACGCATGAATAATGATCTCAGCGTCGCTTGTGGACAAAATGGAACGAATTTTAGCGATATTACGGAGATGAAAGAAGGCCGTTTTAGTAACACTCTTAATGTATGACTCAAACGAGAGAGTTGGGTGGAAGATAATACCCAGATTCTTTACCGAGTCTCCTTGTTTAATTGTTTGGTTGTCAAATGTTAAGGTGGTATTATTAAATAGATGTCGGTGTTGAGCAGGACCGATAATCAGCATTTCCGTTTTCTTAGCGTTGAGTTGCAAAAAGTTAGCGGACATCCATTGTTTAATTTCATTAAGACACGCCTCCAGCTGACTACAATCCGGCGTGTTGGTCAGCTTTAGGGGCATGTAGAGTTGAGTGTCATCAGCATAACAGTGAAAGCTAACACCGTACTTGCGTATGATGTCACCCAGCGGCAGCATGTAAATACTAAAGAGTGCAGGGCCAAGAACCGAACCCTGGGGAACTCCGCACGTTACCTTGACATAGTCCGAGGTCACATTGTTATGGGAGACACACTGCATCCTGTCAGTAAGATAAGAGTTAAACCAAGACAAGGCTAAGTCTGACATCCCAATACGTGTTTTGATACGCTCTAATAAAATATTATGATCGACGGTATCGAAAGCGGCGCTAAGATCAAGAAGCAGCAACATAGATGACGCATCAGAATCCATCGTTAGCAATAGATATTAGCTCATTTTTAATTCGATGCCTGCAACATGTTTCAAAAAAGCTGGCACAAGTGGCAAAAAAGAGTGGGAAAGTTGAGGAATGCTCATCAAAGACTTATTTGGAACATCCCACAGGTGAACAGGCAAATTGGGAACAGGTGGGTGCCATGATTGGGCATAAAAGTAGATTCCAGGAAATGCTCAGTCGTTCACAAACAAGGACAGGGCGAGGGTCACCACTTTGTCAACAAATGCCTGAGCAAATTGTTTAAGAACAACATTTCTCAACCAAGCTATTGCAAGGAATTTAGGGATTTCACCATCTACGCTCCGTAATATCATCAAAAGGTTCAGAGAATGTGGAGAAATCACTGCACGTAAGCAGCTAAGCCCGTGACCTTCCATCCCTCAGGCTGTACTGCATCAACAAGCCACATCAGTGTGTAAAGGATATCACCACACGGGCTCAGGAACACTTCAGAAAACCACTGTCAGTAACTACAGTTGGTCGCTACATCTGTAAGTGCAAGTTAAAACTCTACTATGCAAAGCCAAAGCCATTTATCAACAGCACCCAGAAACACTGCGCTGGGCCCGAGCTCATCTAAGATGGACTGATACAAAGTGGAAAAGTGTTCTGTGGTCTGACGAGTCCACATTTCAAATTGTTTTTTTGGAAACTGTGGACGTCGTGTCCTCCGGACCAAAGAGGAAAAGAACCATCCGGATTGTTCTAGATCAGGGGTCACCAACGCGGTGCCCGCGGGCACCAGGTAGCCCGTAAGGACCAGATGAGTAGCCCGCTGGCCTGTTCTAAAAATAGCTCAAATAGCAGCACTTACCAGTGAGCTGCCTCTATTTTTTAAATGTTATTTATTTACTAGCAAGCTGGTCTCGCTTTGCCCGACATTTTTAATTCTAAGAGAGACAAAACTCAAATAGAATTTGAAAATCCAAGAAAATATTTTAAAGACTTGGTCTTCACTTGTTTAAATAAATTAATTAATTTTTTTACTTTGCTTCTTATAACTTTCAGAAAGACAATTTTAGAGAAAAAATACAACCTTAAAAATGATTTTAGGATTTTTAAACACATATACCTTTTTACCTTTTAAATTCCTTCCTCTTCTTTCCTGACAATTTAAATCAATGTTCAAGTACATTTATTTTTTTTATTGTAAAGAATAATAAATACATTTTAATTTAATTCTTCATTTTAGCTTCTGTTTTTTCGACAAAGAATATTTGTGAAATATTTCTTCAAACTTATTATGATTAAAATTCCAAAAAATTATTCTGGCAAATCTAGAAAATCTGTAGAATCAAATTTAAATCTTATTTCAAAGTCTTTTGAATTTCTTTTAAAGTTTTTGTTCTGGAAAATCTAGAAGAAATAATGATTTGTCTTTGTTAGAAATATAGCTTGGTCCAATTTGTTATATATTCTAACAAAGTGCAGATTGGATTTTAACCTGTCATCAAAATTCTAAAATTAATCTTAATCAGGAAAAATTACTATTTATAAATTATTTTTTTAATTTTTTGAAAAAGATTCGAATTAGCTAGTTTTTCTCTTCTTTTTTTCGGTTGAATTTTGAATTTTAAAGAGTGGAAATTGAAGATAAACTATGTTTCAAAATTTAATTGTCATTTTTTTCGTGTTTTCTCCTCTTTTAAAGTGTTCAATTAAGTGTAAATATCATTAATTATTAATAATAACATAGAGTTAAAGGTAAATTGAGCAAATTGGCTATTTCTGGCAATATGTTTTAGGTATGTTTTAGTGCTTTCATGGTGAGTTTACTGACACATATAAGTAAGAACTTTACACTACTTGATATTACAAATGGCAACAGTGGAGGATGAATGTCACATGACAAGAAGATAGAGAAAAAGAAGAAGCTTATCGACTGCGGCGTCGTCACGGACTACAGTAACAGACTTGCGCAAATTTCAGGACTTATGCAGATCTCAAATAAAACATCAGCAGGTACCAGAAGGTAAGACAATTTGCTTTTGCATAATATTGTGAAACAAAACGGCAGATAATATGTCAGCTAATAGGTGCCATTGTGCGGTCCTTACACACACCATAGTAATACTGGTATCTCTGACTACGCTAGCCGTAATGCGCCGACAATCCACCAAGCGGTGCGGCTTCAAAGTCGTACTAAAACATTTTGACAGATTTTTGAGCGCAGCTTGTAATGTTCTTTATTTTCAATGGCAGATTTAAAGCTTTGGTGGTGTTTACTGGCGTCATATTGCAGTCTACACCTATCTCTTATGTGTGACTGCCATCTACTGGTCACACATATCATTACACCATGTACCATGTAAAATAGCTTTGAGGTCAGTAAGCACAACCAGAATTATTCCGTACATTAGGCCAGTGTTTTCCAACCACTGTGCTGCGGCACAGCCGTGAGATACAGTCTGGTGTGCCGTGGGAGATGATCTCATTTCACCTATTTGGGTTAAAAATATGTTTTGCGAAGCAGTAATTATAGTCTGCAAATGATGTGTTGTTGTTGAGTGTCGGTGCTGTCTAGAGCTCGGCAGAGTAACCGTGTAATACTCTTCCATATCAGTAGGTGGCAGCAGGTAGCTAATTGCTTTGTAGATGTGGGAAACAGCGGGAGGCAGTGTGCAGGTAAAAAGGTGTCTAATCCAAAAATAAACAAAAGGTGAGTGCCCCTAAGAAAAGGCATTGAAGCTTAGGGAAGGCTATGCAGAACAAAACTAAAACTGAACTGGCTACAAAGTCAACAAAAACAGAATGCTGGACGACAGCAAAGACTTACTGTGGAGCAAAGACGGCGTCCACAAAGTACATCCGAACATGACATGACAATCAACAATGTCCCCACAAAGAAGGATAAAAACAACTGAAATATTCTTAATTGCTAAAACAAAGTACAAACCCCGTTTCCATATGAGTTGGGAAATTGTGTTAGATGTAAATATAAATGGAATACAATGATTTGCAAATCCTTTTCAAGCCATATTCAGTTGAATATGCTACAAAGACAACATATTTGATGTTCAAACTCATAAACTTTATTTTTTTTTGCAAATAATAATTAACTTAGAATTTTTGAAGCTTCTCAGGTGGAATTCTTTTCTTTTCTACTTGGTGTTGCGTTCAGGTGCGTTAGTGCAGGGCGGGAAAACAGATGACTACTATGAATTTATTTGTGTTTGTTTACTGTTTTTACAGCTGCACACTGCAAAAAGTGAAATGTAAGTAAGATGAAATATGTCAAATAAGGCTGATATTTGCTTATTTTCGGTCTGATAAGATCATTCTTCTCACTAAGCAGATTTGATGTTAGAGTGTTTTACTTGTTTTAAGTGTTT